>NW_023330937.1:0-56416 GCF_011100685.1 Canis lupus familiaris
TTTCTAATGGCTAGTATATTTCCATGTATACATAAACCACACATCTTCTTTATTCCTTCACATCTTTGAATGGACACCATTGCTCCATCCACAGTTTCCCCCTATTGTGTACATTCCTGCTTAAATCTCGGGGTGCAGGTGTCCCCCGGCGTTTCATTGCTCTGAATTATTTAGGTTTTGTTTTTAAATCCCCACAGGCAATTGCTGGGTTGTAGGCAAGGTCTATTTTTAACTCTTTGAGAAACTCCACACATTTTTTCCAGAGTGGCTTTCACGCTGCACCAGTTTCACATTCCCACCCCCGTGTAAGAGGGTTTCCTTCGCTGCCATCCTTCCAACATTTTGTGGTTTCCTGCCTTGTTAAATTTCCGTCTGTCTTCCTCCATCCTCACCGTGTGAGGTGGGTATCTCATTGGTAAGTTTGATTTTTATATCCCTGAGGCACGTTATCCAGAGCATTTTATCATGTGCATGTTTGGCCATATCTATGTCTTCGTCTGTAATTTCTGTTCATGTGTTTTTGTCCCATTTCATGATTTGATCTTTTCTTGGTGTTGATTTCGATTTCTTTATAGATCTTTGAAACTAGCCCTTTATCTGATTCGTCTTTTTCAAATATCTTCTCAATTCGGTAGTTGGTCTTTTATTTTGTTGACTGTATTCTTTGCTGTCACAGATTCTTATCTTGATGAAGCCACATAGTTCAGTTTTTGCTTTTGTTTCTTTGCCTTCGTGGATGAATCTTGCAAGCAATTTAACTGTACTGTGGCCAAGTTCAAAAAGGGTGGTTGCCCTGTTGTTCTCCTCTAGATTTTTGATGGACTCCTTGTCTCACAATTTATATCTTTCATCCCTTTGAGTTAAATCTTTGTGTATTGTGAAAGGGACTGGTGTAGTTTTATTCTTCTGCATGTGTGATGTCCTAATTTTAATTTACCACCACCAGCGTGAAGAGACTGTCTTTTCTTCCCGTGGATAGCTCCTTTCCCCCTTTATCAATTTTAGTTACCATAAAGTTCTGGTCTCTATCTGTTCCATTGATCGTGTGTCGACGACAAATAAACCCATTTGCTTCAGGTGGATGAAACTGGAGGTATTATGCTGAGTGAATAAGTCAATCAGAGAACGACAAATGTATGTTCTCATTCAATTGGTTAATATAAATAAGTGAAGGGAATAAAGGGAATAGAGAATAAATGGTGGGAATATCAGAAAGGGAGACAGAATATAAAGACTCCTAACTCTGAAAAGGAACTAGGGAGCTGGAAGGGGAGGAGGGCAGGGGGTGCGAGTGAATGGGTGACAGGCACTGAGGGGGGCACTTGCCAGGATGAGCACTGGGTGTTATTCTGTTTGTTGGTAAATTGAACACCAATAAAAATGAATTTATTTTAAAAAAGTTCAAATAACTAAATATTTATGCTGCCAACATGTGAGTACCTAAATATAGAAACCATTTAACAACAAACGTACAGGAACTCACAAAAATAATACAATGACAGGGGATTTTAACACCCACCCACTTATGGCAATGGACCGATCGTCTATGCAGAAAATCAACAGGGGAACAATAGCTTTGACACACTGGACCACAGGGACTCAACAGATATAATCTGAACATTTCAACCTAAAGCAGAATACACATTCCTTTCAAGTGCACATGGGACATTCTCCAGAACAGATCATATCATGGGCCACAAATCACCCCTCAACAGGTACAAGAATGTTGATATCACACCCTGTACCTTTTCGGACCATGATGCTATGAAACTCAAAGTCAACAGTAAGAAAAAATTTGGACAGACCAAAAATACGTGGAGATTATAAACATCCTACTAGAGAATGAATGGAGCAACCAGGAAATTAAAGAGGAAATTTAAAACAAATGAAAATGAAAACATGTTTCTCCAAACCTCTAGGATGTAGAAAAGGCAGTCCAAAGAGAAAAGTAAATCGCAATATAGGCCTACCTCAAGAAACAAGAAGTCTCTAATACACAGCCTATCCCTACACCTAAAGGAGCTGGAAAAGGAATAGCAAACAAAGCCTAAAGCCTACAGAATAAGGGAAAAAATAAAGATGAGATCAGAAATAAAAAATACAGAAATAAAACACATTAGAATGGAATAATGAAACTAAGAGCTATTTCTTCAAAATAATTAATGAAATGGATCAAACCCTATCCAGCCTTAGGAACGAGAAAAGAGAAAAGATCTAAATAAATAAAATCACAAAAGAGAGAAGAGTGATCACAATCAACACCAGAAAAATTAGACAATTATAAGGGAATATTATGAAATATTATATGCTAACAAACTGGGAGACCTGGAATAAATGGACAAATCCCTAGAAATGTGCAAACGAGCAAAACTGAAATAGGAAGAAATAGAAAATGTGAACAGACTCATAACTAGCAAAGGAATTGAATCAGCAAGGCAACTGTGTGACTCAGAGGTTGAGCATGTGCTTTGGCTCAGGTCATGATCCCAGGATCCTGGTGGATCAAGTCCCACATCAGGCTCCCCGCATGGAGCCTCATTTTCCCTGTGCCTATACCTCTGCCTCTCTGTGTCTCTCATGAATACATAAATAAAATCTTTAAAAAAGGAAAAACATAAAAAGATGAGAAGACCCAAATAAAATCACGAATGAGAAAAGAGAAATAACAACCAACACTGCAGAAATACAAACAATAATAAGAGAATATGATGAAAAAGTATATGCCAGCAACCTAGAACCTGCAAGAAATAGATCAATACCTAGAAATATATAACATAGCAAAAATGAAAAATGAAGAAATAAGAAACTTGAACAGACCGTTAACCAGCAGAGAAATTGAATCAGCAATCAGGGATCCCCCAACAGGAGATGCTTAGATCAATAGAACAGAATGGAAAGCCGAAACAAGATACAAACCTGTAACTCTATGATCCATTATTGGACAACAAGGCAGGAAGGAATATCCAATGGCACAAGGACAGTCTCTTCAAGAAACCCTAAACCTGACCCCAGGATAAGAACAAATGGTGTTGGGAAAACCAGGCAGCCACATGCAGAAGAATCAAACTGGACCACTTTCTTACACCATATATATAAAAAATAAATTCAAAATGGATGAAAGACCTAAATGTGAGACCTGAAACCATACAAAGAAGAAAAGATAGGCAGCAAAGTCTTTGACATTGGCCATTGGAACTTCTTTCAGGATATGCCTCTGAGGTGAGGGAAACAGAAGCAAAAATACTATTGGGATTTCCTCAAATTGAAAAGCTTCTGCAAAGTGAAGGAAACACCATAGCTAAAAAGCAACATACAGGAGGAGGGGCAAGATGGCGGAAGAGTAGGGTCCCCAAGTCTCCAGTCCTGACCAAATTACCTAGATAAACTTCTAATCATCCTGAAAATCTAGGAATTCGGCCTGAGATTTAAACAGAGACCAGATAGAATGCTACAGTGAGAATAGTTTACGCTTCTATCAAGGTAGGAAGACGGGGAAAAGGAAATAATGAAACAAAAGGCACCAACGGGGAGGGGCCCACGAGTAGCCAGGCTAAGGCCCCGGTGAGTGCTTTTTTTCTTCCTTTTTCCTTTTTTCTTTTTCTCTTCTCTTTCCTTCTTTCTCTCCTTTTTTTCCTTTTCCCAATACAACTTGTTTTTGGCCACTCTGCACTGAGCAAAATGACTAGAAGGAAAACCTCACCTCAAAAGAAAGAAACAGTCCTCTCTACCACAGAGTTACAAATCTGGATTACAATTCAATTCAGAAAGCCAATTCAGAAGCACTATTATACAGCTACTGGTGGCTCTAGAAAAAAGCATAAAGGACTCAAGAGACTTCATGACTGCAGAATTTAGATACAATCAGGCAGAAAGTAAAAATCAATTGAATGAGATGCAATCCAAACTAGAAGTCCTAATGACGAGGGTTAACGAGGTGGAAGAATGAGTGAGTGACATAGAAGACAAGATGATGGCAAAGGGGAAACTAAGGAAAAAAGAGACAGACAATTAAAAGACCAGGAAGACAGATTAAGGGAAATAAATGACAGCCTGAGGAAGAAAAACCTATGTGTAATTGGGGGTCCCAAGGGTGCCGAAAGGGACAGAGGGTCAGAATATGTATTTGAACAAATCATAGCAGAAAACTTTGCTTATCTGGGAAGGGAAACAGACATTCAGATCCAGGTAATAGAGAGATACCCCCCTAAAATCAATAAAAACCGTCCAACACCTCGACATTTAATAGTGAAGCCTGCAAATTCCAAAGATAAAGAGAAGATCCTTAAAGCAGCAAGAGAAAAGAAAATCCTCACCTTTATGGGAGGAGCAGACCTCTCCACAGCGACCTGGCAGCCCAGAAAGGGCTGGCAGGATATATTCAGGGTCCTCCATGAGAAGAACATGCAACCAAGAATACTTTATCCAGCAAGGATCTCATTCAAAATGGAAGGAGAGATAAAGAGCTTCCAAGACAGGCAGGAACTGAAAGAATATGTGACCTCTAAGCCAGCTCTGCAAGAAATTTTAAGGGACTCTTAAAATTCCCCTTTAAGAAGAAGTTCAGTGGAACAATCCACAAAAACAAGGACTGAATAGATATCATGATGACACCAAACTCATATCTGTCGATAGTAACTCTGAACGTGAACGGGCTTAATGACTGCATCAAAAGGCGCAGGGTTTCAGACTGGATAAAAAACCAGGACCCATCTATTTGCTGTAGACAAGAGACTCATATTAGACAGAAGGACACGTACAATCTGAAAATAATGGGTTGGAGAACCATTTACCATTCAAATGGTCCTCAAAAGAGAGCAGGGGTAGCCATCCTTATATCAGGTAAACTAAAATTTACCCCGAAGACTGTAGTGAGAGACGAAGACGTACACTAAATCATACTTAAAGGATCTACCCAACAAGAGGACTTAACAATCCTCAATATATATTCCCCGAATATCGGGTCTGCCAAATATTTAAACCAATTAAAAACGAAACTGAAGAAATACTTAGATAATAATTATCTTATACTTGGTAACTACAATCTAGGTCTTTCTACCCTCGATAGCAACATCTCCAAAGAAACGACAGCTTTAAATGATACACTGGAGCAGATAGATTTCACAGATATCTACAGAACTTTACATCCAAACTCAACTGAATAAACATCCTTCTCAAGTGCACATGGAACTTTCTCCAGAATAGACCACATACTAGATCACAAATCGCGTCTGAACAGATATCAAAATATTCAGATCGTCCCCTGCATATTTTCAGACCATAATGCCTTGAAATTAGAACTAAATCACAACAAGAAGTTTGGAAGGACTTCAAACACGGGGATGTTAAGGACCATCCTGCTAAAAGATGAAAGGGTCAACCAGGAAATTGAGGAAGAATTAAAAAGATTCATGGAAACTAATGAGAATGAAGATACAAACATTCAAAGTCTTTGGCATGCAGAAAAAGCAGTCCTAAGGGGGAAATACATCACAATACAAGCATCCATTCAAAAACTGGAAAGAACTCAAATACAAAAGCTAACCTTACTTATAAAGGAGCTAGAGAAAAAAACGGCAGCTAGATCCTACACCCAACAGAATAAGAGATTTAATTAAAATTTGAGCAGACCTCAAGGAAATTGAGACCACAAGAAATGTGGAACAGATCAACAAAACCAGGAGTTGGTTCTTTGAAAAGAATTAATAACATACATAAACCATTAGCCAGTCTTATTAAAAAAAGAAAGACAAGACTCAAATTAATAAAATCATGAATGAGAAAGGAGAGACCACTACCAACACAAGGAAATACAAACGATTTGAAAAAAATATTATGAATAGCTATACAGAAATAAATTAGGCAATCTAGAAGAAATGGACGCATTCCTGGAGAGACACAAACTACCAAAACTGGAACAGGAAGAAATGGAAAACCTAAACAGGCCAATAACCAGTCAGGAAATTGAAGCAGTCATCAAAAACCTCCCAAGTCAAAAAAGTCCAGGGCCAGATTGCTTCCCAGGGGAATTCTATCAAACGTTTAAAGAAGAAAACATACCTATCCTACTAAAGCTGTTTGGAAAGAAAGAAAGAGATGGAGTACTTCCAAATTACTTCTATGAAGCCAGCATCACCTTAATTCCAAAACCAGACAAAGACCCCACCAAAAAGGAGAATACAGACCAATATCCCTGATGAACATGGATGGAAAAATTCTCAACAAGATACTAGCCAATAGGATCCAACAATACATGAAGAATATTAGTCACCATGACCAAGTAGGATTTATCCCCTGGACACAAGGGTGGTTCAACACCGGTAAAAAAATCAACGTGATTCATCATATCAGCAACAGAAAAACCAAGAACCATATGATCCTCTCATTAGATGCAGAGAAAGCATTTGACAAAATACAGCATCCATTCCTGATCAAAACACTTCAGAGCATAGGGATAGAGGGAACATTCCTCAACATCTTAAAAGCCATCTACAAAAAGCCCGCAGCAAATATCATTCTCAATGGGGCCGCACTGGGAGCCTTTCCCCTAATATCAGGAACAAGACAGGGATGTCCACTCTCACCACTGCTATTCAACATAGTATTGGAAAACCTAGCCTCAGCAATCAGACAACAAAAAGACACTAAAGGCATTTAAATTGGAAAAGAGAAGACAAACTCTCCCTCTTCACCGATGACATGATACTCTACCTAGAAAACCCAAAACCCTCCCCCACAAGATTGCTAGAACTCATACAGCAATTAGGTACCATTGCAGGATACAAAATCAATGCCCAGAAATCAATGGCATTTCTTTACAGTAACAATGAGACTGAAGAAAGAAATTAAGGAGTCAATCTCATTTACAATTGCACCCAAATCATAAGATACCTAGGAATAAACCTAACCAAGGAGGTAAATGATCTATACCCTAAAAACAATAGAACACTTCTGAAAGAAATTGAGGAACACACAAAGAGATGGAAAAATATTCCATGCTCATGGATTGGCAGAATTAATTTTGTGAAAATGTCAATGTTACCCAGGCAATGAACACGTTTAATGCAATCCCTATCAAAATACCATGGACTTTCTTCAGAGAGTTAGAAAAAATTATTTTAAGATTTGTGTGGAATCAGAAAAGACCCCGAATAGCCAGGGGAATTTTAAAAAAGAAAACCATATCTGGGGGCATCACAATGCCAGGTTGTACTACAAAGCTGTGGTCATCAAGAGAGTGTGGTACTGGCACAAAAACAGTCACATAGATTAATGGAACAGAATCGAGAACCCAGAAGTGGACCTTGAACTTTATGGTCAACTAATATTCGATAAAGGAGGAAAGACTATCCATAGGAAGAAAGACAGGCTCTTCAATAGATGGTGCTGGGAAAATTGGACATCCAACTTCAGAAGAATGAAACTAGACCACTCTCTTTCACCATATACAAAGATAAACTCAAAATGGATGAAAGATCTAAATGTGAGACAAGAGTCCATCAAAATCCTAGAGGAGAACACAGGCAACACCCATTTTAAACTTGGCCACAGCAACTTCTTGCAAGGTACATCCATGAAGGCAAAAGAAACAAAAGCAAAAATGAACTATTGTGACTTCATCAAGATAAGAAGCTTTTGCACAGCAAAGGATACAGTCAACAAAACTAAAAGACAACCTACAGCATGGGAGAAGATATTTGAAAAAGACGTTTCAGATAAAGGGCTAGTTTCCAAGATCTATAAAGAACTTCTTAAAATCAACACCAAAGAGACAAAAAATCCAATCATGAAATGGGCAAAAGACATGAAGAGAAATCTCACAGAGGAAGACATTGACATGGCCAACATGCACATGAAAAAATGCTCTGCATCAATTGCCCTTAGCGATATACAAATCAAAACCACAATGAGATACCACCTCACACCAGTGAGAATGGGGAAAATTAACAAGGCAGGAAACCACAAATGTTGGAGAGGATGCAGAGAAAAAGGAACCCTCTTACACTGCTGGTGGGAATGTGAACTGGTGCAGTCACTCTGGAAAACTGTGTGGAGGTTCCTCAAAGAGTTAAAAATAGACCTGCCCGACGACTCAGCAATTGCACTATTGGGGATTTACCCAAAGTATTCAGATGCAATGAAACGCCGGGACACCTGCACCCCGATGTTTATAGCAGAATGTCCACAATAGCCAAACTGTGGCAGGAGCCTCGGTGTCCATCGAAAGATGAATGGATAAAGATGTGGTTTATGTATACAATGGAATATTACTCAGCCATTAGAAACGACAAATACCCACCATTTGCTTCAACGAGGATGGAACTGGAGGGAATTATGCTGAGTGAAGTAAGTCAATCAGAGAAGAACAAACAGTGTATGTTCTCATTCCTTTGGGGAATATAAATAATAGTGAAAGGGAATATAAGGAATGGAGAAGAAACGTTTGGGAAATATCAGAAAGGGAGAGAGATCATAAAGACTCCTAACTCTGGGAAAAGAACTAGGGGTGCTGGAAGGGGAGGAGGATAGGGGATGGGGCTGAATGGGTGACAGGCACTGAGGGGGACACTTGACGGGATGAGCACTGCGTGTTATTCTGTATGTTGGTCAATTGAACACCAATAAAAAATAAATTTATTTTAAAAAAAGATCAAACAACTACATATTTATGCTGCCAACATGGGAGTACCGAAATATAGAAACCAATTAACAACAAACGTACAGGAACACACTGATAATAATACAATGACAGCGGATTTTAACACCCACTTATGACAATGGACCAATCGTCTATGAAGAAAATGAACAGGGGAACAAGAGCCTTGACACACTGGACCACAGGGACTCAACAGATATAGTCTGAACATTTCTTCCTAAAGCAGAATACACATTCCTTTCAAGTGCACATGGGACATTCTACAGAACAGATCATCATATCATGGGCCACAAATCAGCCCTCAACAGGTACAACAGGTACAAGAAGGATGGTATCACACCATGTACATTTTCGGACCACGACACTATGAAACTCGAAGTCGACAGTAAGAAAAAATTTGGACAGACCAAAAATTCGTGGAGATTATGATCATCCTACTAGAGAAGGAATGGAGCAACCAGGAAATTAAAGAGGAAATTTAAAACAAATTAAAATGAAAACATGTTTCTTCAAACCTCTAGGATGTAGCAAAGACATCTACTTCCTTAGAGGGAAGTAGATAGCAATACAGGCCAACCTCAAGAAACAAGAAGTCTCTACTACACAACCCAACACTACACCTAAAGGAGCTGAAAAAGGAATAGGAAACAAAGCCTAAAGCCTACAGAAGAAGGGAAAAATAAAGATGAGAGCAGAAATAAACAATACAGAAACAACAAAACAGTAGAATGGAATAATGAAACTAAGAACTGGTTCTTCAAAATAACTAAGAAAATGGATCAAGCCCTAGTCAGCCTTATCAACAAGAAAACAGAAAAGAACTAAATAAATAAAATCACAAAAGAGACGAGAGATCACAATCAACACCCGAAAATAAGACAATTATAAGGGAATACTATGAAAGATTATACGCTAAAAAACTGGGAGACCAGGAAGAATTGGAGAGATCCCTAGAAATGTGCAAATGAGCAAATCTCAAAGAGGAAGAAATAGAAAATGTGAATAGACCCATAGCTAGCAAAGGAATTGAATCAGCAAGGCACCTGGGTGTCTCAGTAGTTGAGCATCTGCTTTGGCTCACGTCATGATCCTGGGGTCCTGGTGAATCATGTCCCACATCAGGCTCCCTGCATGGAGCCTCATTTTCCCCCTGCCTATACCCTGCCTCTCTGTGTCTCTCATGAATACATAAATAAAATCTTTCAAAAAGAAAAAGATAAAAAGATGAGAAAAGACCCAATTAAAATCACAAATGAGATAAGAGAAATAACAACCAACACTAGAGAAATACAAACATTTATAAGAGAGCATTATGAGAAATTATATGCCAGCAACCTAGAACCTGGAAGAAATAGATCAATTCCTGGAAATATATAACATAGCAAAAATGAAAAAGGAAGAAATAAGAAACTTGAACAGACAGATAACCAATAACGAAATTGAATCAGCAATCAAGAATCTCTCAACAGGAGATGCTTAGATCAATAGAATAGAATGGAATGCCGAAACAAGATACAAACCTGTAACTCTATGATCCATTAATCGACAACAAGGCAGCAAGGAATATCCAATGGCACAAAGACAGTCTCTTCAACAAACCTGACCCCAGGATAAGAACAAATGGTGTTGGGAAAACCAGGCAGCCACATGCAGAAGAATGAAACGGGACCACTTTCTTACACCATATATATAAAAAATGAATTCAAAATGGGTGAAAGACCTAAATGTGAGACCTGAAACCATAAAAAGAAGAAAAGATAGGCAGCAACGTCTTTGACGTTGGCCATTGGATCTTCTTTCTAGAAATGCCTCTGAGTTGAGGGAAACAAAAGCAAAAATACTATTGGGACTTCATCAAATTCAAAAGCTTTTGCAAAGTGAAAGAAACAACCAATGCTAACAGGCAACATACAAAATGAAAGGAGATATTTGTAAATAACACTTCCAATAAACAGTATGCAAAATACGTAAAGCAAATATAAATATCAGCATCCTAAACACAAATTATCCAACTGCAGATGGGCAGAAGACATGAATGGATTTTGTCTCTGACAAGACATCCAGATGGCCACCAGACACCTGAAAGACACTCAGCGTCACCCATCATCAGGGAAATGCAAATGAAAACCACAATAAGATGTCACCTGACAGCCGTCAGAATGGCTAAAATTAACAACAGAAGAAACAACAGGTGTTGTTGAGGCTATAGAGAAGAGGGAGCGCCCTTATACTCCTGGTGGGCATGGGAACAGGTGCAGCCACTGTGGAAAACATTGTGGGGGGTCCTCGAGACATTAAAAATAGGGGATCCCTGGGTGGTGCAGCGGTTTGGCACCTGCATTTGGCCCATGTCGCGATCCTGGATACCCGGGATCGAATCCCATGTCGGGCTAACAGTGCACGGAGCCTGCTTCTCCCTCTGCCTGTGTCTCTGCCTCTCTCTCTGTGACTATCATAAAAAAAATTTAAAAAAGAGTTAAAAATAGACCTACCTACGATTCCAAAATTGTAGAGCTAGGTATTTATCCCGAGGATACAAAACTCGTTTAGTAGATTCCAAGTGGGACACGCAGCGCAGTTTGTAGCAGCGTTATCAACAACAGCCAAACAGTGGATACAGCCCAGATGTCCATTGACTGATGAATGGGCAGAGACGATGTGGTAAATATACCCACTGCGACATCACTCGGTCATCAGAAGCGATGAAATGAAGCCATTTACAATGACGTGGGAGAAGTGGAAAGACTTCATGCTCAATGAACTCAGTCAGTCACAGAAAGACAGATACCAAATACCATACAATTGCATTCACATGTGAATTTTAAGAAACCAGACAAACTGGCAAAGGGGCAGAGGGGGGGATGAGAGAAGCAAACAAAAAAAAACCACTCTTAACCACAGAGAATCAACTAATAAATACCAGAGGAAGGTGAGGGGGATGGGGAATCAGGCGATGGGGATAGTGGAGGGCACCCGTGACCAGTACCAGGCATTGTATCCAAGGGTTGAATCACTATGTGGTAAACCTGAAACTATATCATTCTGTGTATACAAAGAGGAATTCAAGTAAAACTTTAAAATAATAATAGGTAGTATTGATGAAACATGTATGCACTAGAGAAAAAATCAGAAAGGCAACTGAAAATCCAAACAAAGAGTCTTTAGAGCCATAAATCCCCTCCTTAGCTCAGCTCCGGAGAAGCCTGCCATGTCTATTCTCACCCCAGCAGAGGCCTGGATTTTGATTCTCTGGGGAGGCCACTGACTTGGTGGAGTCAGGCTATCTTTGAACCCAAAACCTAAATAGAGTGCATAAAACTAAATGGCCCAAGATGCTAGGAGTCCCAGTGCAGGCACAGGCCAAGACCCAAACTCTAACCATACACAGACATAACCCTAAACCTACACTTAATCCTAATGTTAACCTAACCATTAAACAAGACCCATCACTAATCGAAAACCAAACACAAACCCCAAGACCAAAACACATTCACTGAAACTTTCTGCCAACCCTCACCCTAAGTCCTAATCATAGGTTCACCTAAACTTAGGTTTCCTTAACCCTGACCCCTACCTTAAATCTAACCCAAACCCTAACCTCTAACCCTAACCTTAAAATAAGTTATTCAAATCCAATTCCTAACCTTAACCTGTACCCTAACCCTAACCCTCTAATACTAATCCTATCTCATACCCCAAACTGTACCCTAACCCGTACCCTAAAACCAACCCCTAACCCACTCCCTAACCCTATATCTTACCCTTTTCCAAAACCGTACCCTGACCCTGACCTGACCCTAAACCTAAACCCTAACCAAACACTAACCCTAAACCTAGCCCTAACCCCTATCCTAATCCTAACCCTCGCCCTAACCCTAACCCTAGCCCTAACTTTAATTCTAACCCTTAACTCTAACCCCTAACTCTAACCCCTAACAATAACTCACACCCTAACCCCTAACCCTAACTGCAATCTAAGCCCAACCCTAACTCTAACCATAACCCTAACCCCAACTCCTAACCTCCTGCCCTAATCCCTAGAGCCTAAACCCTAACCCTAACACTAAATCCTGTCCCTTACCCTAACCCCATCCTAACTCTTAACACTGACCAATACACTTATGCCTCTCCTAACCTCTAATTTGTAACCATAAGCATAATCACTAACCCCTAACATCGAACCTAAGGCTAACCACCAACTTCCTCCCCTCCCATAACCCTACCATTCATTCTACAATTTCATTTATCTGTGGTTCTGAAGAGTCTTTTTCTGATGTGGACGTGACCCCAACGGCTCCTCCAGATTCCTCCAAGGGGTCCTGAGCAAGGCAGGCTCCTGTGAGTGCGGATGTGGTCCCACGAGTTCCTGAGGCATAGTCAGCGGGTTCTGAGGACACTGGGTCTCCTGTCACTGTGGACTATGCCTCACATCCTCTGGAAGCCTCACAGCAGGTCCTCAGGAGGCCGGGGGCTCCTGTCACCCTGGACATGGACCCATGTCCCCCAGAAAACTCACCGCAGGTCCTGAGGAGGCTATGGGCTCCTGTCAGCATACACGCAGCCCCTTATGTCCCGAAGCCAAAGTGCAGGTCCTGAGGAAGACAGGGTTCCTGTCAGCATTGACGTGGCCCCACATTTTCCTCAGCCTCACCTGAGGAGGCTCGGGGCTCCTGTCAGCATGGATGTGGCCCCAAATCTTCCCAAAACTTCACAGTGGGTCCTGAGGAGGCTGGAGACTCCTGTCACTGTGGATGCGGCACCCACATTTTTCTTAGGCCTCACCACAGGCCCTGACAAGGCTGGGGTCTTCTGTCCCCATGGACGCATCCACATATTTCCCCAAGTCTACACCAGGGGTCCTGAGGAATTCAGCGTCCTGTTGTGTCCATGTGGCCCCAAGTCCTGCCAAAGCGTCGCCGAGGGTTCTTAGGAGGCTGGGGCTCCTGTAACCATGAATGCGGCCCCCAGCTTCCAGAAGCCTCAACTTATGTCCTGAGGGGCCTGGGAGCTCCTGCCAGAGTGAACGCATCGCCACATCTTCCTGAAGCCTCCCCACAGGTCCTGAGGTGGCTCAGAGGCTCCTGTCAGCATGGGTGCGGGCCCATATCTTCCTGAAGTTTCCCCGCGGGTCGTGAGGCTGCTCAGGGGCGCCTGTCAGTGTGGATGCGGGCCCACAATTTCCTGAAACCTCCCCGCGGGTCCTGAGGTGCTCAGGGCTCCTGTCAGCGTGAATGTGGGCCCACTTCTTCCTGAAGCCTCCCCGCGGGTCCTGAGGAGGCTGCAGCTCATCAGCATAGACGCGTCCCCATGTCTTCCACAGGCCTCCCCAGCACAGGCTGGCTCCTGTTAGTGCAGACAGAGGAGGCCTACTGCACATGCGCATGCCATGGGCGGGGCCTGGGCTCGGGCGCCCCCTTCGGGATGCTCAGGCGCTATAGGAGACTGTGCAGGAGGCAGCAGGTGCTTTAGGGGCCGCACCTGCCTCCTTTCAGGCTCCAGCTGCGGCCTGTTAGCTTCGGAAACATCTCACTGAAAAGGAGCCCAAAACCCGGCTTCCCCAGAAATACTTAAGGACAAGGAATTGGAGCCCACAGGACATGAAATTAAATGTGGATCAGACTTTTACCACGTCCTGCCAAATTCACTCAACCCTCTTCCACTGTGTGCGGGACCGCGGGTTGGTGCAGCCGCAATGAAAACAGTGTGGAGGACCCTCAGGAAGTTACAAATAGAGCCGCCCTGCGACCAGCAGGTGAATGGCCTGGAGCTCACTCCGAAGATACAGATGCAGTGAGACTCGGGACACCTGCACCCCAATGTCCACAGCAGCCGGGTCCAAAGTAGTCACACTGTGGGAGGAGACTCGGTGCCCTCTGCCAGATGATGGATAAAGAGGATGGGAGATAGATGATGGTCAGAGAGAGAGGAATGGAACTCAGCTATCAAAGAGAAGGAAATCTTGCCATTTGCAATGATGTGGATAGAACTAAAGGGATCATGTTAAGTGAAGTAAGTCAGTCAGGAAAGAGAATGACCATGTGGTTTCATTCATAGGTGGAATTAAAGAAGCAAAGCAGATGAACAACTGTGAAGGGAAGTAAAAACAAATAAGATGAAAACAGATGTAGGAAATACAGACTCTTAATGATAGGAAACAAACTGAGAGTAGCTGGAGGGGGCGGATAACAGGGGACCAGCATGAAGGAGGTCATGTGATGTCACGAGCACTGCTGTTGTCTCCCACTGGTGAATCTCTGAATTCTTCCTCTGAAAGTATAATACACTATACGTTAATTAATTGGGTTTAAATTAAGTTAAAAAACTCAGTTCTATCAGAGCACATTTCCTTCTGGACTCTCTGTTTTGCTCATTCAGCTTATGCCGGGACCAACCCCGTCGGTTTGGTTTGTCTAAGTAGGCTCCATGCCTCGTCCATGGCCCAGCACAGGGCTAGAACTCACGACCCCTGAGATCAGGACCAGAGGTGAGACAGGAGTTGGATGTTTAACCAACGGAGCCAGCTGGGGGCCCGAGAACCACACTGCTTTATCCTGTGTCTCTGTGACATCTTTTGAAATAGGAAAGTGCTGCGTCCCACTCTGTCATGCTTCTCCAGTACTGATTTGCTGTCCGGGGTCATTTGTTGTGGAGGTTGGATGTTATGCGGTTTTTTTTTCCTATTTCTAAGATCTGCCACCATGATTTTGATAGGAATGACATTGAAACTGAGGGCGGCTTCAGGACCTGCGCGACTTTTCACAAGATGAGGCTCCCACCCCACGAGCCCAGGCCGGCCTCCCAGAGCCTGGTATGGCTCAGTGCACAAGACTTGTGCTCCTTTGGTTCAGTCTCATTATTTATTGTCCTTGATGCTCCTGAGAAGGGCGTCATGTCCTTCATTTCCTTCGTGACTGCTCATTTTCAGGACACACCAAGGCTACTCTGATCTGCAGGGTCAGTTTGTGTCCCGTGACTTTACTGAACTCACTCCTTAGTTCTAACAGGTTTTGGTGGAATGTATTGTTCAATATGTTCGCAATCGCTGTATTGAACTCAGATACACGTGAGTACAGTCCTGACACTTCCACTTGCATTTATCCAACCTCTCCCAGCACCTAACATAAGGAAGTTAGCAGCAACGACTACGGGCAGGCAGGATGCGGGAGGGTCCTGCCCTGAGCTCAGCTTTCAAAAGGAGGCATGCTTCGAAGCTAGCTTTCTACTCACTGCGTTCTGATGGCCATGAGAACATGGCAGCATTGTAATTCAGGATGTTCCATGAATACCGCTTTACTGCACCTGGAGACACAACCTTGAAGCCTGCAGCTTGCCCCTTGCGTCCCATGAGCCTCTGACAAACATGTCTAGTGAGGATGCTCATAACCGTATCTGCAGGCAGTGTGGAACAGGGGAGGACCACGTTTGAGCTCATCTCTGAGAGGGAAGTTCCCCAGTTCCCTGTTTCTAATACCGCGTCTTCAGCAAATAGGGACAGTGTGACGTCCCCCTTCCAGGTGTGGAACCTTTGCTGTTTACAGCTTAATGTCCTAGAAAGCCCCACAATTGAATCAAACTTGAGCCCAGGCCAAGAGCAGGAAGCCCCTATTAGAATGAGAACAGGGATCAATGCCCTTGAAGGCCCCATATCAAAATGTAAACAGAACTTGAGGCAATTGCTCCAGCCCTTCTGGAGGTCCCCAGACCAGCCCTTAAAACTAAGCTAAAACCCACCTCGGGGTCCAAGTCCCTGCTCTGTTGTGTTGGGTATACTTGGACACAAGATCAAGCTTGTAAATAATCCCTCGTGTGTTTGCATCGGAATCGGCTTCTTGGTGGTTTCTCATATTCGCTATCTTGGGCACAACAGTCTGAGATAAAAATAAAACCAAAAGAAACTCGGACACGGGCAGAGTGAAAGCAGGGTTCTGAGAGAAGCAGCAGAGACCCGGGGGCTTGGCGGCTCTTCTGTGATGAGCGTGCAGACTAGGGGGCGGAATCCTCAGCACCAGAGCCAGAGTACCCAGCATCCCCACCGGGCTCCCCCCATCAGCCCCGAGTCTCAGGGAGCAACACAGCACTGCCCGATGGAGTCCAGAGGTGTTGACGCCCACCCCATCTCTGATCCCCGCAGGTACACCTACCACGCAGATGTGCACCTGACAATCAACGCCACATCCCATTCCCAGACCTCACACAGAGCACTCGCTGCCACCAAGTTGTCAGACCACAGAGGCCCGGAGGGGAGGCCTGGAGACACATTTGCCTCTCGCAAAACTTGCGTCACGTATCGAACGAAATCCTTTCGAAGTGAAGCATACAGACGGTCAGCAAGAGGGAGGTTCAAGCCATTAGCTCAAGCCAAAGGCGTGTGCATGCCTTGCATTCAGGTGTCCGCTAGGCGCGAAATTGAGAAGGCAGACACTTGGTTTTCACTCGGCTACTGTCCCGCATACAAATAAATTCTGTGGAAGAGGAACGTACAGGCAGTCAGGATGGGGGAGGTACAGGCATAAGCTCAACTCTCCGAAGTGTCTATGCTTTGCAGGCCGATGTCTGCTAGACACTTATCGAGGCGAGGTATACCCGAGCTACACTCTAATGGAACAAGGGCGGTGGCAATCGCTGTATTGAACGCAGCTACACGTGAGTACAGTCCTGACACTTCCACCTGCATTTCTCCAACCTCTCCCAGCACCTAACATAAGGACGTTAGCAGCTACGACTACGAGCAGGCAGGATGCGGGAGGGTCCTGCCCTGAGCTCAGCTTTCAAAAGGAGGCATGCCTCGAAGCCAGCTTTCTACTAACTGCGTTCTGATGGCCATGAGAACGTGGCAGCATTGTAATTCAGGATGTTCCATGAATACCGCTTTATTGCACCTGGAGACACAACCTTGAAGCCTGCAGCTTGCCCCTGGCATCCCATGAGCTTCTGACAGACATGTCTAGTGAGGATGTTCATAACTGCATCTGCAGGCAGTGTGGAACTGGGAAGGACCACGTTTCAGCTCATCTCCGAGAGGGATGTTCCCCAGAGAGAGAGCTTTCAGCTAGGTACTCAGGTTTGGAAGTTAGTAGGTAGCTCCCATCTGAGGGAGGAATTCCTCAGAAGTTGCTGGATTGAACTAAGACACTTTTGCCTCTCACAAAACTTGCGTCCCGTATCAAAAGAAATCCTTTGGAAGCGAAGCGTACAGGTGGTCAGCATGTGGGAGGTTCAAGTCCTAAGGTCAATCCAAAGGAGTGTGCATGCCTTGGAGGCAGCTGTTGGCTAGGCGTGAAATTGACAAGGCAGACACTTGGTTTTCACTCCGCTACTTTCCCGCATACAACGAAAAGCTGTGGAAGAGGAACGTACTGGCAGTCAGGATGGGGGAGGTACAGCCCACAAGCTCACCTCTCAGAAGTGTGCATGCTTTGCAGGCCTGATGTCTGCTAGACACTAGGTATACCCGAGCTACACTCTAATTGAACAAGGACATTGGTAATCGCTGTATTGAACTCAGATACACGTGAGTACAGTCCTGACACTTCCTCCTGCATTTCTCCAACCTCTCCCAGCACCTAATATAAGGATGTTTGCAGCTATGACTACGGGCAGGCAGGATGCGGGAGGGTCCTGCTCTGAGCTCAGCTCTCACAAGAGACCATGCCTCGAAGCCAGCTTTCAACTAGCTGCGTTCTAATGGCCGTGAGACCATAGCAGTCTTCTAACTCAGGAGGTTCGAAGAATACCACTCTACTGCACCTGGAGACACCTTCCAGGCCTGCATTATTCCACTTGCATCTCACAAGCTTCTGACAAACGGCTCTGGTGAAGACGTTCAAAACTCATTCTGCAGGCAGTGTGGAACTGTGAGAGACTGGGTGTGAGCTCAACTCTCGGAAGAGAGA
The DNA here is from genome assembly GCF_011100685.1 of Canis lupus familiaris. NCBI lineage: Eukaryota > Metazoa > Chordata > Mammalia > Carnivora > Canidae > Canis > Canis lupus. The sequence continues at coordinate 18,547 of NW_023330937.1, forward strand.
TGCTTTTGGACTCGGGGTTCAGCTCGCTTCTCACGTATGGAACTTGGTATGTAGCACCTGTCTAAGACAGGAATTACTAGGAAATCGCTGGTTTGAACTTGGAGGCACTAGTCTTGTGTTGCCGGGTCTTTCCACTTACCTCTCACAGCACTTCCGTCACGTATCGAGCCTAGTGAGGATGTTCATAACTGCATCTGCAGGCAGTGTGTCGATCAAATCAGTCGAACAAATTCTAATCGAATCAAATCAAAAACATTCAAATCGAAAACAATCGAATCGAATCTAAAAGAATCGAATCGTATCGAATCGAAAAGAATCGAATCTTATGGAATTGAATCGGAAAGAATCAAATCGTGTGGAATCGAATCGAAAAGAATCGAATAGAATAAAATAGAAAAGAAAGGAATCGAATTGAATCGAAAAGAATCGAATCAAAAAGAATCGAATTGAAATGAAAAGAATCGAAACGAATCCAAGAGAATCGAATCGAAAGAAAAAGAATCGATTCGAATCCAATTGAAAAGCATCGAATCGAAAAGAATCGAGTTCAAATGAAAACAGTCGAATCGAATCGAAAAGAATCGAATTGAAAAGATTCCAATCTAAATGAAAAGAATCGAATCGAATCAAAAAGAATCGAATAAATCGAATCTAAATGAAAAAAATCGAATTGAATTGACTTGAATAAAAAGAATCGAATCGATAAGAATCGAATCTAAATGAAAATAATCGAATTGAATAGAATCCAAGAGAATCGAACTGAATCAAATCGAAAAGAATCGAATCGAAACCAATCGAAAAGAATCAAATAAAATCGAATCCAATAAAATCGAATCCAATCGAAAAGAATCGAATTGAATCACATCGATAAGAATCGAATCGAATCAAAACGAATCGTTCAAATAGAATAGAAAAGAATAGAATCGAATAAAAAAGAATCGAATCGAAAAGAATCGAATCGAAACGAGAAAAAAGAATCGAATCAATCGAAATGAATAGAATCGAATCTAATCGAAAAGATTCAAACCAAATCGAATCAAAAATAATCGAATCGAAAAGAATCAAATTGAAACAAAAAAAGTCGAATCGAATCTAATCAAAAAGAATCGATTGGATTCAAATCGAAAAGAATCGAATCGAATTGAATCGAAGACAATCGAATCGAAAAGAATCGAATTGAAAAGAATCGAATCGAAACGATTGGATTTGAAATAAAAAGATTCGAATCGAATCAAAAGAATAGAAAAGATTTAAATCAAAAAGAATAGAATAGATTCGAATCAAAAAGAACCGAATCAAATCGAATTGAAAAGAATCTTAAAGAATCGAATCGAAAAGAATCGAATCTAATAGAATTGAATTGAATCGAAAAGAATCGAATCGAAAAGAATTGAATCGAATCGAAAACAAATGAATCGAACCGAATTGAAAAGAAAACAATCGAATCGAATCAAATAAAAAAGAATCGCTTTGAATAGCATACAATTGAAAAGAATCGAATCAATCGAATTGAAAAGAATCAAATCGAAAAGAATCGAATAAAAAAAGTCGAATCGAAACGAAAACAATCGAATCGAATCGAATCTAAAAGAATCGTATTGAATTGAATCGAGTCGAAAAGACAAGAATCGTAGACTCGAATCGAATTGAATCAAATCGAAAAGAATCTAATAGAAACGACTCGAAAAGAATCAAATCGAAATGATTCAAAATGAATCGAATAGAATAGAATCGAAAAAAATCAAATAGAATCGAATAGAATCGAAAAGAATCGAAACGAAATGAATCAAAGAGAATCGATTAGAATCGAAATGAAAAGAATCGTATTGAATCAAATCGAAAAGAATCAAATCAAATCGAATCGAAAGAATTGAATCAAATCGAAAAGAATCCAATCGAATTGAAAAGAATCGAACTAAATGGAATCAAATAAAAAAGAATCGAATCGAATCGAAAAGAATCGAATCAAATTTAATGGAATCGAAAAGAATCGAATTGAATCAAAAAGAATCGAAATGAAACAAATCAGATCAAATGGAAAAGAATCAAATCGAATTGAAAGGAATCGAATCAAATCGAAATGAATGGAATCAAAAAGATTCGAATCGAAAAGAATCGAATTGAAATGAAAAGAATCGAATCTAATAGAAAAGACTCGGGATCCCTGGGTGGCGCAGCGGTTTGGCGCCTGCCTTTGGCCCAGGGCGTGATCCTGGAGACCCGGGATCGAATCTCACATCGGGCTCCCGGTGCATGGAGCCTGCTTCTCCCTCTATCTGTGTCTCTGACTCTCTCTCTCTCTGTGTGACTATCATAAATAAATATTAAAAAAAAAGAATAGAAAAGACTCGAATAGAATTAAAAAAATCGAATCGAATCGAATCGAAAAGAATCGAATTGAAAAGACTCGAATTGAAACGAATCGATGTGAAATGAAAAGAATCGAATTGAATCGAATTGAAAGAATCGAATCGAATAGAAAAAAATCGAATAGAAAAGAATCGAACCGAAAAGAAAAGAATCAAATTGAATCAGTCGATTAAATTCTAATCGAATCGAATTAAAAGGAATGAAATAGAGGAGAATCGAATTGAAAAGAATCGAATCAAATCGAAAAGAATCGAAGTGTATCGAATCAAAAAGAATCAAATTGTATCGAATAGAATCGAAAAGAATCCAATTGAATCATCGAATGGAAAATAATAGAATTGAATAGAATAGAAAAGAATCGAGTCGAATCAAATCGAAAACAATCAAATTGAATTGATCGAAAAGAATCGAATTGAATCAAATCGAATCGAAATGAAAAGACGAATCGATTCAAATAGAAAAGAATTGAAACGAATCAAAAAGAATCGAATTTATTCGAAAACATTCGACTCGAAAAGAATGGAATCGAAATGAATCGAATCTAAATGAAAAGAATCTACTCGATTCAAATCAAAAAGAATCGAATCCAAAAGAATCGAAACGAATCCAAAAGAATCGAATCGAATCGAGAAGAATCAAATCGATTCGAATTGAAAGTGTTAAATTGAATCGAAAAGAATCTAATCGAATCGAATCAAAAAGAATCTAATCGAATCAAAAAGAATCGAATCAAAAAGAATCAAATCGATTCGAATTGAAAGTGTTAAATTGAATCGAAAAGAATCGAATCGAATCGAATCGAGAAGAATCAAATCGATTCGAATTCAAAGTGTTAAATTGAATCGAAAACAATCTAATCGAATCAAATCGAAAAAAATCGAATCGATTCGAATCAAATCGTATCGAAAAGAATCAAATCAAATTGAAAAGAATAGAATCGAATAGAAAAGAATCAAATTAATTGGAATCGAATCGAAAAGAATCTAACTGAATTGAAAGGAATCGAATCAAATTTAATGGAATCGACAAGAATCGTATCAAATCAAAAAGATCGAATCGAAACGAATCAATTCGAAAAGAATCAAATCGAATAGATTCGCAAAGAATCGAATCGAATCGAAAAGAATTAAATTGAAAAGAATCGACTTGAATCGAAATGAAAAGAATCGAATCGAAAAAATCGAATAGAAAAGAATTGAGTTGACTGGAATCGAATCGAAAGGATTCGAAACGAATCGTGTTGAATAAAAAAAAATCGAATCGAATCGAAAAGAATCGAATCGAATTGAATCGAAAAGAATCAAACGAATCAAATTGAATCGAAAAGAATCGAATAGATTCGAATTGAAACGATTCGAAAAAATCGAAACTAATCGAATCATCGAATGGAAAAGAATCGAATCGAATCAAAAAGAATCGAAACGAACTGAATCGAAAGAATCGAATCGAACAGAATCGAAAGAATTGAATCGTAATGTAACAAATCGAATCCAAATGATCGAATCAAGCCAAATCGAAAAGAATTGAATCGAAAAGAATCGAATCAAAATGAAAAGAATCGAATAGAATCGAATTGAAAATAATCGAATTGAATCGAATCAAATAGAATAGAATCGAACAGAATTGAATCGAATGAAAAGAATCTTATCGAATCGATTCAAAAGAATTGAATCGAATCGAATGGAGAAGAATCAAACCAAATTGAATCGAAAAGAATCGAATCAAAGAGAATCTAATCGAAACGAAAAGAATCAATCGAATCGAAACGAATCGAATCGAAAAGAATCGAATCGAACCGAAAAGAATCAAATCGCATCGAAAAGAATCGAATTGAATTGAATCGTAATGAAAAGAATCGAATCGAATCGAAAGAATCAAATCGAATCGAAAACAATTGAATCGAATGCAATCAAATCGAAAAGAATCGAATCGAATTGAAAAGAATCAAATCGAATTGATTGAATCGAAAAGAATCGAATCGAATCGCATCGAATCGAAAATAATAGAATTGAATAAAAATAATCGAATCGAATTGAGAATAATTGGAATTGAATTGAATCGATAATCGAATCGAAACTAATCGAATCGAATCAAATCGATTCGAAAAAATCGAATCAGATTGCAACGAATCGAATCATATTGAATTGATTTGAATTGAAATGAATCGAATCTAATCAAATCAAAAAGAATCAAATCCAAAGAATCGAATTGTAGAAAATCAAATCAAAACAAAAAGATTCAAATCGAAACGAATCAAATTGAAAAGAATCGAATCGAATCGAATCAAAAAGAATCGAATCGAATTGATTCGCATCGAAAAGAATCGAATCGTATCGAATCGAAAAGAATCGAATCTATTCGAATCGAATGGAATTGAATCAAAAAGAATCGAATCGAATTGAAACGAAAAGAATCGAATAGATTCGAATTGGAACAAATCGAAAAAAATCAAAACGAATCAAATCACATCGAGTGGAAAAGAATCGAATCAAATAGAAAAGAATCGAATTGAATCGAACTGAATCGAAAAGAATCGAATAGATCAAATCAAAAAGAATCGAATCGATTCGAGATGAACCGAGTAGAATCGAGTCGAAGTGAAAAGAATCGAATCGAATCGAATCGAAAAGAATCTAATCGAAACGAAAAGAATCGAATCGAAGAGAATCTAATCGAAATGAAAAGAATCAAATCGAATCGAAAAGAATCGAATCGAAACGAAAACTGTCGAATCGAATCGAATCGAAAAGAATCGAGTTGAATAGAAAAGAATCGAATCGAATAAAATCGATAAGATTTGAATCAAATCCAATAGAATCGAAAAGATTCGAATCGAATTGAAAAGAAACGAACCGAAGTGAAAAGAATCGAATCGAATCGAAAGAATCAAATCGAAAAAAAAATCGAATCGAAATTAAAAGAATCGAATCGAATCAAAGCATAAAGAATCGAATCTAATTGAATCGAAAGAATCGATTGAATCAAATAGAGAAGAATCTAATGGTAAGGAATCGAATCGAAAAGAATCCAATTGTATTGAATCGAATCGAAAAGAAATGAATTGAATAGATTATAAAAGAATCGAATCGAAAGGAATCGACTCGAAACGTAAAGAATCGAATCGAAAAAATTGAATAGATCGAAGAATTGAATAGAAATGAATCGAATCGAAATGAAAAGAATTGAATCGAATCGAATCGAAAACAATCGAATCAAAAACAATCGGGATCCCTGGGTGGCGCAGCGGTTTGGCGCCTGCCTTTGGCCCAGGGCGCGATCCTGGAGACCCGGGATCGAATCCCACATCGGGCTCCCGGTGCTTGGAGCCTGCTTCTCCCTCTGCCTGTGTCTCTGCCGCGCTCTCTCTCTCTCTGTGACTATCATAAATAAATAAAAAATTAAAAAAAAAAAAAAAAAAAAAAAAAAAACAATCGAATTGAAACAAAAGAATCGCATTGTATTTAATCGAATCAAAAAAATCTAATTGAATCGAATCGAAAAGAATCGATTTGAAATGAAAAGAATCTAATTGAATTGATAGAAAATTGAATCGAATCGAAAACAATCGAATCGAATGGAAAAGAATCGAATTGTATGGAAACGAATCGAAAAGAATCTAATTGAGTAGAAAAGAATCAAATCAAATTTAATGGAATCGAAAAGAACCGAATAGCATCGAATTGAATCGAATCGAAAAGAATCGAAACGAATTGAATCGAAAAGCATTGAGTCGAATCAAATCGAAAAGAATCGAATCGTATCAAATTGAAAAGAATCGAATCGATCTGAAAAGAATTGAATCGATGAATCGAATAAAGAATCAAATTGAAACGAAAAGAATCAAATCGAATAGCAAAGAATCGAATCGAAACGAATCGATTTGAAAAGAGCCGAATCGAATCGAATTGAATGAAATATTCGAATCGAATCGAAAAGAATCTAATCTAATGAAATCCAAAAGAATCAAATCGAAACAAATAGAATCAAACCGAATGGAATTGAATCGAAAAGAGTCGATTCGAATCAAATTGGAATGAAAAGAATTGAATCGAATCGAATAAAAAACAAGTGAATCGAATAGAATAGAAAAGAAGAGAATCGAAACGAAAAGAATCAAATTGAATCGAAAGGAATCGAATCGAAAAGAATCGAATCAAAGAGAAAAGACTCGAATCGAATGGAAAAGAATAGAATCAAAAAGAATCGAATTGAAACAAAAAGAATCGAATTGAATTGAATCGAAAAGAATCGAATGGAATCGAATCGAAAAGAATCGAATTGAATTAAATCGAAGAGAATCGAATCGAATTGAATTGAATCGAAGAGAATCGAATCGAATAGAAAAGAATCAAATCGAAATGAATCGATTTGAAACGAAAAGAATCGAATCGAATCAAATTGAATGAAAAGAATTGAATCGAATCAAAAAGAATTGAATCAAAAAGAATCAAACCGAAACAAAAAGAATCAAACCGAATTGAAAAGAATCTAACTGAATAGAATCGAAAAGAATCGACGTACCGAATCGAATCCAATCGAAAAAAATCTAATCGTATCAAATCGAATCGAAAAGAATTGAAATGAATAGAATAGAAAAGATTCGAATCGAATCAAAAACAATCAAATCGAGTAATATCGAATCGAAAAGAATCGAATCGAAAAGAATCGAATCGAATGGAAAAGAATTGAATTGAATCAAAAAGAATTGATTCAAATCAAAAAGAATCGAATCGATTCGAATCGAAAAGACTCGAATCGAAAAGAATCGAATCGAATCAAAAAGGATCGAATCGCAAAGAACCGAATCTAAAGAAAAGGAATCGAATCGAATCGAAACGAATAGAATCGAAAAGAATCGATTTGAATCGAAATGAAAGGAATCGTATCGAATCAAATCGAAAAAAATCAAATGGAATCGAATCGAATCGTATCGAAAAGAATCAAATCAAATGAAAAGAATCGAATCGAATAGAAAAGAATCGAATTGATTGGAATCGACTCGAAAACAATCTAATTGAATTGAAAGGAATCGAATCAAATTTAATGGAATCGACAAGAATCGTATCAAATCAAAAAGATCGAATCGAAATGAATCAATTCGAAAAGAATCAAATCGAATCGAATCGAAAAGAATCGAATCGAAAAGAATTGAATTGAAAAGAATCGAATTGAATCGAATTGAAAAGACTCGAATCGAATTAAAAGAATCGAATCGAATCGAAAAGAATCGAATCGAATCGGAAAGAATTGAATTGGAATGAATCGATTTGAATCGAATTGAAAAGAATCGAATCGAAAAAATCGAATCGAAAAGAACTGAGTTGAGTTGAATCGAATCGAAAAGATTCGAATCGAATCGTGTCGAATCAAAAAGATGGAATCGAAACGAATCGAATCGAATCGAATCGAAAAGAATCGAATAGATAGCAAAGAATCAAATCGAATAGAAAAGAATTTGAATCGAATTGAAACGATTCGAAAAAATCGAAACTAATCGAATCATCGAATGGAAAAGAATCGAATCGAATCAAAAAGAATCGAAACGAACTGAATCGAAAGAATCGAATCGAACAGAATCGAAAAGAATTGAATCGTAATGTAACAAATCGAATCCAAATGATCGAATCAAGCCAAGTCGAAAAGAATTGAATCGAAAAGAATCGAATCAAAATGAAAAGAATCGAATAGAATCGAATTGAAAAGAATCGAATTGAACCGAATCAAATAGAATAGAATCGAACAGAATTGAATCGAATGAAAAGAATCTTATCGAATCGATTCGAAAAGAATTGAATCGAATCGAATGGAGAAGAATCAAATCAAATGGAATCGAAAAGAATCGAATCAAAGAGAATCTAATCGAAACGAAAAGAATCAATCGAATCGAAAAGAATCGAATCGAAACGAAAAGTGTCGAATCGAATCGAATCGAAAAGAATCGAATCGAACCGAAAAGAATCAAATCGAATCGAAAAGAATCGAATTGAATTGAATCGTAATGAAAAGAATCGAATCGAATCGAAAGAATCAAATCGAATCGAAAACAATTGAATCGAATGCAATCAAATCGAAAAGAATCGAATCGAATTGAAAAGAATCAAATCGAATTGATTGAATCGAAAAGAATCGAATCGAATCGAATCGCATCGAATCGAAAATAATAGAATTGAATAAAAATAATCGAATCGAATTGAGAATAATTGGAATTGAATTGAATCGATAATCGAATCGAAACTAATCGAATCGAATCAAATCGATTCGAAAAAATCGAATCAGATTGCAACGAATCGAATCATATTGAATTGATTTGAATTGAAATGAATCGAATCTAATCAAATCAAAAAGAATCAAATCCAAAGAATCGAATTGTAGAAAATCAAATCAAAACAAAAAGATTCAAATCGAAACGAATCAAATTGAAAAGAATCGAATCGAATCGAATCAAAAAGAATCGAATCGAATTGATTCGCATCGAAAAGAATCGAATCGTATCGAATCGAAAAGAATCGAATCTATTCGAATCGAATGGAATTGAATCAAAAAGAATCGAATCGAATTGAAACGAAAAGAATCGAATAGATTCGAATTGGAACAAATCGAAAAAAATCAAAACGAATCAAATCACATCGAGTGGAAAAGAATCGAATCAAATAGAAAAGAATCGAATTGAATCGAACTGAATCGAAAAGAATCGAATAGATCAAATCAAAAAGAATCGAATCGATTCGAGATGAACCGAGTAGAATCGAGTCGAAGTGAAAAGAATCGAATCGAATCGAATCGAAAAGAATCTAATCGAAACGAAAAGAATCGAATCGAAGAGAATCTAATCGAAATGAAAAGAATCAAATCGAATCGAAAAGAATCGAATCGAAACGAAAACTGTCGAATCGAATCGAATCGAAAAGAATCGAGTTGAATAGAAAAGAATCGAATCGAATAAAATCGATAAGATTTGAATCAAATCCAATAGAATCGAAAAGATTCGAATCGAATTGAAAAGAAACGAACCGAAGTGAAAAGAATCGAATCGAATCGAAAGAATCAAATCGAAAAAAAAATCGAATCGAAATTAAAAGAATCGAATCGAATCAAAGCATAAAGAATCGAATCTAATTGAATCGAAAGAATCGATTGAATCAAATAGAGAAGAATCTAATGGTAAGGAATCGAATCGAAAAGAATCCAATTGTATTGAATCGAATCGAAAAGAAATGAATTGAATAGATTATAAAAGAATCGAATCGAAAGGAATCGACTCGAAACGTAAAGAATCGAATCGAAAAGAATTGAATGGAATCAAGAAGAATTGAATAGAAATGAATCGAATCGAAATGAAAAGAATTGAATCGAATCGAATCGAAAGCAATCGAATCAAAAACAATCGAATTGAAACAAAAGAATCGCATTGTATTTAATCGAATCAAAAAAATCTAATTGAATCGAATCGAAAAGAATCGATTTGAATGAAAGAATCTAATCGAATTGATAGAAAATTGAATCGAATCGAAAACAATCGAATCGAATGGAAAAGAATCGAATTGTATGGAAACGAATCGAAAAGAATCTAATTGAGTAGAAAAGAATCAAATCAAATTTAATGGAATCGAAAAGAACCGAATAGCATCGAATTGAATCGAATCGAAAAGAATCGAAACGAATTGAATCGAAAAGCATTGAGTCGAATCAAATCGAAAAGAATCGAATCGTATCAAATTGAAAAGAATCGAATCGATCTGAAAAGAATTGAATCGAATCGAAAAGAATCAAATTGAAACGAAAAGAATCAAATCGAATAGCAAAGAATCGAATCGAAACGAATCGATTTGAAAAGAGCCGAATCGAATCGAATTGAATGAAATATTCGAATCGAATCGAAAAGAATCTAATCTAATGAAATCCAAAAGAATCAAATCGAAACAAATAGAATCAAACCGAATGGAATTGAATCGAAAAGAGTCGATTCGAATCAAATTGGAATGAAAAGAATTGAATCGAATCGAATAAAAAACAAGTGAATCGAATAGAATAGAAAAGAAGAGAATCGAAACGAAAAGAATCAAATTGAATCGAAAGGAATCGAATCGAAAAGAATCGAATCAAAGAGAAAAGACTCGAATCGAATGGAAAAGAATAGAATCAAAAAGAATCGAATTGAAACAAAAAGAATCGAATTGAATTGAATCGAAAAGAATCGAATGGAATCGAATCGAAAAGAATCGAATTGAATTAAATCGAAGAGAATCGAATCGAATTGAATTGAATCGAAGAGAATCGAATCGAATAGAAAAGAATCAAATCGAAATGAATCGATTTGAAACGAAAAGAATCGAATCGAATCAAATTGAATGAAAAGAATTGAATCGAATCAAAAAGAATTGAATCAAAAAGAATCAAACCGAAACAAAAAGAATCAAACCGAATTGAAAAGAATCTAACTGAATAGAATCGAAAAGAATCGACGTACCGAATCGAATCCAATCGAAAAAAATCTAATCGTATCAAATCGAATCGAAAAGAATTGAAATGAATAGAATAGAAAAGATTCGAATCGAATCAAAAACAATCAAATCGAGTAATATCGAATCGAAAAGAATCGAATCGAAAAGAATCGAATCGAATGGAAAAGAATTGAATTGAATCAAAAAGAATTGATTCAAATCAAAAAGAATCGAATCGATTCGAATCGAAAAGACTCGAATCGAAAAGAATCGAATCGAATCAAAAAGGATCGAATCGCAAAGAACCGAATCTAAAGAAAAGGAATCGAATCGAATCGAAACGAATAGAATCGAAAAGAATCGATTTGAATCGAAATGAAAAGAATCGTATCGAATCAAATCGAAAAAAATCAAATGGAATCGAATCGAATCGTATCGAAAAGAATCAAATCAAATGAAAAGAATCGAATCGAATAGAAAAGAATCGAATTGATTGGAATCGACTCGAAAACAATCTAATTGAATTGAAAGGAATCGAATCAAATTTAATGGAATCGACAAGAATCGTATCAAATCAAAAAGATCGAATCGAAATGAATCAATTCGAAAAGAATCAAATCGAATCGAATCGAAAAGAATCGAATCGAAAAGAATTGAATTGAAAAGAATCGAATTGAATCGAATTGAAAAGACTCGAATCGAATTAAAAGAATCGAATCGAATCGAAAAGAATCGAATCGAATCGGAAAGAATTGAATTGGAATGAATCGATTTGAATCGAATTGAAAAGAATCGAATCGAAAAAATCGAATCGAAAAGAACTGAGTTGAGTTGAATCGAATCGAAAAGATTCGAATCGAATCGTGTCGAATCAAAAAGATGGAATCGAAACGAATCGAATCGAATCGAATCGAAAAGAATCGAATAGATAGCAAAGAATCAAATCGAATAGAAAAGAATTTGAATCGAATTGAAACGATTCGAAAAAATCGAAACTAATCGAATCATCGAATGGAAAAGAATCGAATCGAATCAAAAAGAATCGAAACGAACTGAATCGAAAGAATCGAATCGAACAGAATCGAAAAGAATTGAATCGTAATGTAACAAATCGAATCCAAATGATCGAATCAAGCCAAGTCGAAAAGAATTGAATCGAAAAGAATCGAATCAAAATGAAAAGAATCGAATAGAATCGAATTGAAAAGAATCGAATTGAACCGAATCAAATAGAATAGAATCGAACAGAATTGAATCGAATGAAAAGAATCTTATCGAATCGATTCGAAAAGAATTGAATCGAATCGAATGGAGAAGAATCAAATCAAATGGAATCGAAAAGAATCGAATCAAAGAGAATCTAATCGAAACGAAAAGAATCAATCGAATCGAAAAGAATCGAATCGAAACGAAAAGTGTCGAATCGAATCGAATCGAAAAGAATCGAATCGAACCGAAAAGAATCAAATCGAATCGAAAAGAATCGAATTGAATTGAATCGTAATGAAAAGAATCGAATCGAATCGAAAGAATCAAATCGAATCGAAAACAATTGAATCGAATGCAATCAAATCGAAAAGAATCGAATCGAATTGAAAAGAATCAAATCGAATTGATTGAATCGAAAAGAATCGAATCGAATCGAATCGCATCGAATCGAAAATAATAGAATTGAATAAAAATAATCGAATCGAATTGAGAATAATTGGAATTGAATTGAATCGATAATCGAATCGAAACTAATCGAATCGAATCAAATCGATTCGAAAAAATCGAATCAGATTGCAACGAATCGAATCATATTGAATTGATTTGAATTGAAATGAATCGAATCTAATCAAATCAAAAAGAATCAAATCCAAAGAATCGAATTGTAGAAAATCAAATCAAAACAAAAGATTCAAATCGAAACGAATCAAATTGAAAAGAATCGAATCGAATCGAATCAAAAAGAATCGAATCGAATTGATTCGCATCGAAAAGAATCGAATCGTATCGAATCGAAAAGAATCGAATCTATTCGAATCGAATGGAATTGAATCAAAAAGAATCGAATCGAATTGAAACGAAAAGAATCGAATAGATTCGAATTGGAACAAATCGAAAAAAATCAAAACGAATCAAATCACATCGAGTGGAAAAGAATCGAATCAAATAGAAAAGAATCGAATTGAATCGAACTGAATCGAAAAGAATCGAATAGATCAAATCAAAAAGAATCGAATCGATTCGAGATGAACCGAGTAGAATCGAGTCGAAGTGAAAAGAATCGAATCGAATCGAATCGAAAAGAATCTAATCGAAACGAAAAGAATCGAATCGAAGAGGAATCTAATCGAAATGAAAAGAATCAAATCGAATCGAAAAGAATCGAATCGAAACGAAAACTGTCGAATCGAATCGAATCGAAAAGAATCGAGTTGAATAGAAAAGAATCGAATCGAATAAAATCGATAAGATTTGAATCAAATCCAATAGAATCGAAAAGATTCGAATCGAATTGAAAAGAAACGAACCGAAGTGAAAAGAATCGAATCGAATCGAAAGAATCAAATCGAAAAAAAAATCGAATCGAAATTAAAAGAATCGAATCGAATCAAAGCATAAAGAATCGAATCTAATTGAATCGAAAGAATCGATTGAATCAAATAGAGAAGAATCTAATGGTAAGGAATCGAATCGAAAAGAATCCAATTGTATTGAATCGAATCGAAAAGAAATGAATTGAATAGATTATAAAAGAATCGAATCGAAAGGAATCGACTCGAAACGTAAAGAATCGAATCGAAAAATTGAATAGATCGAAGAATTGAATAGAAATGAATCGAATCGAAATGAAAAGAATTGAATCGAATCGAATCGAAAACAATCGAATCAAAACAATCGAATTGAAACAAAAGAATCGCATTGTATTTAATCGAATCAAAAAAATCTAATTGAATCGAATCGAAAAGAATCGATTTGAAATGAAAAGAATCTAATCGAATTGATAGAAAATTGAATCGAATCGAAAACAATCGAATCGAATGGAAAAGAATCGAATTGTATGGAAACGAATCGAAAGAATCTAATTGAGTAGAAAAGAATCAAATCAAATTTAATGGAATCGAAAGAACCGAATAGCATCGAATTGAATCGAATCGAAAAGAATCGAAACGAATTGAATCGAAAAGCATTGAGTCGAATCAAATCGAAAAGAATCGAATCGTATCAAATTGAAAAGAATCGAATCGATCTGAAAAGAATTGAATCGAATCGAAAGAATCAAATTGAAACGAAAAGAATCAAATCGAATAGCAAAGAATCGAATCGAAACGAATCGATTTGAAAAGAGCCGAATCGAATCGAATTGAATGAAATATTCGAATCGAATCGAAAAGAATCTAATCTAATGAAATCCAAAAGAATCAAATCGAAACAAATAGAATCAAACCGAATGGAATTGAATCGAAAAGAGTCGATTCGAATCAAATTGGAATGAAAAGAATTGAATCGAATCGAATAAAAAACAAGTGAATCGAATAGAATAGAAAAGAAGAGAATCGAAACGAAAAGAATCAAATTGAATCGAAAGGAATCGAATCGAAAAGAATCGAATCAAAGAGAAAGACTCGAATCGAATGGAAAAGAATAGAATCAAAAAGAATCGAATTGAAACAAAAAGAATCGAATTGAATTGAATCGAAAAGAATCGAATGGAATCGAATCGAAAAGAATCGAATTGAATTAAATCGAAGAGAATCGAATCGAATTGAATTGAATCGAAGAGAATCGAATCGAATAGAAAAGAATCAAATCGAAATGAATCGATTTGAAACGAAAAGAATCGAATCGAATCAAATTGAATGAAAAGAATTGAATCGAATCAAAAAGAATTGAATCAAAAAGAATCAAACCGAAACAAAAGAATCAAAACCGAATTGAAAAGAATCTAACTGAATAGAATCGAAAAGAATCGACGTACCGAATCGAATCCAATCGAAAAAAATCTAATCGTATCAAATCGAATCGAAAAGAATTGAAATGAATAGAATAGAAAAGATTCGAATCGAATCAAAAACAATCAAATCGAGTAATATCGAATCGAAAAGAATCGAATCGAAAAGAATCGAATCGAATGGAAAAGAATTGAATTGAATCAAAAAGAATTGATTCAAATCAAAAGAATCGAATCGATTCGAATCGAAAAGACTCGAATCGAAAAGAATCGAATCGAATCAAAAAGGATTGAATCGCAAAGAACCGAATCTAAAGAAAAGGAATCGAATCGAATCGAAACGAATAGAATCGAAAAGAATCGATTTGAATCGAAATGAAAAGAATCGTATCGAATCAAATCGAAAAAAATCAAATGGAATCGAATCGAATCGTATCGAAAAGAATCAAATCAAATGAAAAGAATCGAATCGAATAGAAAAGAATCGAATTGATTGGAATCGACTCGAAAACAATCTAATTGAATTGAAGGAATCGAATCAAATTTAATGGAATCGACAAGAATCGTATCAAATCAAAAAGATCGAATCGAAATGAATCAATTCGAAAAGAATCAAATCGAATCGAATCGAAAAGAATCGAATCGAAAAGAATTGAATTGAAAAGAATCGAATTGAATCGAATTGAAAAGACTCGAATCGAATTAAAAGAATCGAATCGAATCGAAAAGAATCGAATCGAATCGGAAAGAATTGAATTGGAATGAATCGATTTGAATCGAATTGAAAGAATCGAATCGAAAAAATCGAATCGAAAAGAACTGAGTTGAGTTTGAATCGAATCGAAAAGATTCGAATCGAATCGTGTCGAATCAAAAAGATGGAATCGAAACGAATCGAATCGAATCGAATCGAAAAGAATCGAATATGATAGCAAAGAATCAAATCGAATAGAAAAGAATTTGAATCGAATTGAAACGATTCGAAAAAATCGAAACTAATCGAATCATCGAATGGAAAAGAATCGAATCGAATCAAAAAGAATCGAAACGAACTGAATCGAAAGAATCGAATCGAACAGAATCGAAAAGAATGAATCGTAATGTAACAAATCGAATCCAAATGATCGAATCAAGCCAAGTCGAAAAGAATTGAATCGAAAAGAATCGAATCAAAATGAAAAGAATCGAATAGAATCGAATTGAAAAGAATCGAATTGAACCGAATCAAATAGAATAGAATCGAACAGAATTGAATCGAATGAAAAGAATCTTATCGAATCGATTCGAAAAGAATTGAATCGAATCGAATGGAGAAGAATCAAATCAAATGGAATCGAAAAGAATCGAATCAAAGAGAATCTAATCGAAACGAAAAGAATCAATCGAATCGAAAAGAATCGAATCGAAACGAAAAGTGTCGAATCGAATCGAATCGAAAAGAATCGAATCGAACCGAAAAGAATCAAATCGAATCGAAAAGAATCGAATTGAATTGAATCGTAATGAAAAGAATCGAATCGAATCGAAAGAATCAAATCGAATCGAAAACAATTTGAATCGAATGCAATCAAATCGAAAAGAATCGAATCGAATTGAAAAGAATCAAATCGAATTGATTGAATCGAAAAGAATCGAATCGAATCGAATCGCATCGAATCGAAAATAATAGAATTGAATAAAAATAATCGAATCGAATTGAGAATAATTGGAATTGAATTGAATCGATACTCGAATCGAAACTAATCGAATCGAATCAAATCGATTCGAAAAAATCGAATCAGATTGCAACGAATCGAATCATATTGAATTGATTTGAATTGAAATGAATCGAATCTAATCAAATCAAAAAGAATCGAATCCCAAAGAATCGAATTGTAGAAAATCAAATCAAAACAAAAAGATTCAAATCGAAACGAATCAAATCGAAAAGAATCGAATCGAATCGAATCAAAAAGAATCGAATCGAATTGATTCGCATCGAAAAGAATCGAATCGTATCGAATCGAAAAGAATCGAATCTATTCGAATCGAATGGAATTGAATCAAAAAGAATCGAATCGAATTGAAACGAAAAGAATCGAATAGATTCGAATTGGAAACAATCGAAAAAATCAAAACGAATCAAATCACAATCGAATGGAAAAGAATCGAATCAAATAGAAAAGAATCGAATTGAATCGAACTGAATCGAAAAGAATCGAATAGATCAAATCAAAAAGAATCGAATCGATTCGAGATGAACCGAGTAGAATCGAGTCGAAGTGAAAAGAATCGAATCGAATCGAATCGAAAAGAATCTAATCGAAACGAAAAGAATCGAATCGAAGAGAATCTAAT
This sequence comes from Canis lupus familiaris, assembly GCF_011100685.1. NCBI lineage: Eukaryota > Metazoa > Chordata > Mammalia > Carnivora > Canidae > Canis > Canis lupus. The sequence goes on from NW_023330937.1 coordinate 35,632, forward strand.
CGAAATGAAAAGAATCAAATCGAATCGAAAAGAATCGAATCGAAACGAAAACTGTCGAATCGAATCGAATCGAAAAGAATCGAGTTGAATAGAAAAGAATCGAATCGAATAAAATCGATAAGATTTGAATCAAATCCAATAGAATCGAAAAGATTCGAATCGAATTGAAAAGAAACGAACCGAAGTGAAAAGAATCGAATCGAATCGAAAGAATCAAATCGAAAAAAAAATCGAATCGAAATTAAAAGAATCGAATCGAATCAAAGCATAAAGAATCGAATCTAATTGAATCGAAAGAATCGATTGAATCAAATAGAGAAGAATCTAATGGTAAGGAATCGAATCGAAAAGAATCCAATTGTATTGAATCGAATCGAAAAGAAATGAATTGAATAGATTATAAAAGAATCGAATCGAAAGGAATCGACTCGAAACGTAAAGAATCGAATCGAAAAAATTGAATAGATCGAAGAATTGAATAGAATGAATCGAATCGAAATGAAAAGAATTGAATCGAATCGAATCGAAAAACAATCGAATCAAAAAACAATCGAATTGAAACAAAAGAATCGCATTTGTATTTAATCGAATCAAAAAAATCTAATTGAATCGAATCGAAAAGAATCGATTTGAAATGAAAGAATCTAATCGAATTGATAGAAAATTGAATCGAATCGAAAACAATCGAATCGAATGGAAAAGAATCGAATTGTATGGAAACGAATCGAAAAGGAATCTAATTGAGTAGAAAAGAATCAAATCAAATTTAATGGAATCGAAAAAGAACCGAATAGCATCGAATTGAATCGAATCGAAAAGAATCGAAACGAATTGAATCGAAAAGCATTGAGTCGAATCCAAATCGAAAAGAATCGAATCGTATCAAATTGAAAAGAATCGAATCGATCTGAAAGAATTGAATCGAATCGAAAAGAATCAAATTGAAACGAAAAGAATCAATCGAATAGCAAAGAATCGAATCGAAACGAATCGATTTGAAAAGAGCCGAATCGAATCGAATTGAATGAAATATTCGAATCGAATCGAAAAGAATCTAATCTAATGAAATCCAAAAGAATCAAATCGAAACAAATAGAATCAAACCGAATGGAATTGAATCCGGAAAGAGTCGATTCGAATCAAATTGGAATGAAAAGAATTGAATCGAATCGAATAAAAAACAAGTGAATCGAATAGAATAGAAAGAAGAGAATCGAAACGAAAAGAATCAAATTGAATCGAAAGGAATCGAATCGAAAGAATCGAATCAAAGAGAAAAGACTCGAATCGAATGGAAAAGAATAGAATCAAAAGAATCGAATTGAAACAAAAAGAATCGAATTGAATTGAATCGAAAAGAATCGAATGGAATCGAATCGAAAAGAATCGAATTGAATTAAATCGAAGAGAATCGAATCGAATTGAATTGAATCGAAGAGAATCGAATCGAATAGAAAAGAATCAAATCGAAATGAATCGATTTGAAACGAAAAGAATCGAATCGAATCAAATTGAATGAAAAGAATTGAATCGAATCAAAAAGAATTGAATCAAAAAGAATCAAACCGAAACAAAAAGAATTCAAACCGAATTGAAAAGAATCTAACTGAATAGAATCGAAAAGAATCGACGTACCGAATCGAATCCCAATCGAAAAAAATCTAATCGTATCAAATCGAATCGAAAAGAATTGAAATGAATAGAATAGAAAAGATTCGAATCGAATCAAAACAATCAAATCGAGTAATATCGAATCGAAAAGAATCGAATCGAAAAGAATCGAATCGAATGGAAAAGAATTGAATTGAATCAAAAAGAATTGATTCAAATCAAAAAGAATCGAATCGATTCGAATCGAAAAGACTCGAATCGAAAAGAATCGAATCGAATCAAAAAGGATCGAATCGCAAAGAACCGAATCTAAAGAAAAGGAATCGAATCGAATCGAAACGAATAGAATCGAAAAGAATCGATTTGAATCGAAATGAAAAGAATCGTATCGAATCAAATCGAAAAAAATCAAATGGAATCGAATCGAATCGTATCGAACGAATCAAATCAAATGAAAAGAATCGAATCGAATAGAAAAGAATCGAATTGATTGGAATCGACTCGAAACAATCTAATTGAATTGAAAGGAATCGAATCAAATTTAATGGAATCGACAAGAATCGTATCCAAATCAAAAAGATCGAATCGAAATGAATCAATTCGAAAAGAATCAAATCGAATCGAATCGAAAAGAATCGAATCGAAAAGAATTGAATTGAAAAGAATCGAATTGAATCGAATTGAAAAGACTCGAATCGAATTAAAAGAATCGAATCGAATCGAAAAGAATCGAATCGAATCGGAAAGAATTGAATTGGAATGAATCGATTTGAATCGAATTGAAAAGAATCGAATCGAAAAAATCGAATCGAAAAGAACTGAGTTGAGTTGAATCGAATCGAAAAGATTCGAATCGAATCGTGTCGAATCAAAAAGATGGAATCGAAACGAATCGAATCGAATCGAATCGAAAAGAATCGAATAGATAGCAAAGAATCAAATCGAATAGAAAAGAATTTGAATCGAATTGAAACGATTCGAAAAAATCGAAACTAATCGAATCATCGAATGGAAAAGAATCGAATCGAATCAAAAGAATCGAAACGAACTGAATCGAAAGAATCGAATCGAACAGAATCGAAAAGAATTGAATCGTAATGTAACAAATCGAATCCAAATGATCGAATCAAGCCAAGTCGAAAAGAATTGAATCGAAAAGAATCGAATCAAATGAAAAGAATCGAATAGAATCGAATTGAAAAGAATCGAATTGAACCGAATCAAATAGAATAGAATCGAACAGAATTGAATCGAATGAAAAGAATCTTATCGAATCGATTCGAAAGAATTGAATCGAATCGAATGGAGAAGAATCAAATCAAATGGAATCGAAAAGAATCGAATCAAAGAGAATCTAATCGAAACGAAAACGAATCAATCGAATCGAAAAGAATCGAATCGAAACGAAAAGTGTCGAATCGAATCGAATCGAAAAGAATCGAATCGAACCGAAAAGAATCAAATCGAATCGAAAAGAATCGAATTGAATTGAATCGTTAATGAAAAGAATCGAATCGAATCGAAAGAATCAAATCGAATCGAAAACAATTGAATCGAATGCAATCAAATCGAAAAGAATCGAATCGAATTGAAAAGAATCAAATCGAATTGATTGAATCGAAAAGAATCGAATCGAATCGAATCGCATCGAATCGAAAATAATAGAATTGAATAAAAAATAATCGAATCGAATTGAGAATACTTGGAATTGAATTGAATCGATAATCGAATCGAAACTAATCGAATCGAATCCAAATCGATTCGAAAAAAATCGAATCAGATTGCAACGAATCGAATCATATTGAATTGATTTGAATTGAAATGAATCGAATCTAATCAAATCAAAAAGAATCGAATCCAAAGAATCGAATTGTAGAAAATCAAATCAAAACAAAAAGATTCAAATCGAAACGAATCAAATTCGAAAGAATCGAATCGAATCGAATCAAAAAGAATCGAATCGAATTGATTCGCATCGAAAAGAATCGAATCGTATCGAATCGAAAAGAATCGAATCTATTCGAATCGAATGGAATTGAATCAAAAAGAATCGAATCGAATTGAAACGAAAAGAATCGAATAGATTCGAATTGGAACAAATCGAAAAAAATCAAAACGAATCAAATCACATCGAGTGGAAAAGAATCGAATCAAATAGAAAAGAATCGAATTGAATCGAACTGAATCGAAAAGAATCGAATAGATCAAATCAAAAAGAATCGAATCGATTCGAGATGAACCGAGTAGAATCGAGTCGAAGTGAAAAGAATTCGATTCGAATCGAATCGAAAAGAATCTAATCGAAACGAAAAGAATCGAATCGAAGAGAATCTAATCGAAATGAAAAGAATCAAATCGAATCGAAAAGAATCGAATCGAAACGAAAACTGTCGAATCGAATCGAATCGAAAAGAATCGAGTTGAATAGAAAAGAATCGAATCGAATAAAATCGATAAGATTTGAATCAAATCCAATAGAATCGAAAAGATTCGAATCGAATTGAAAAGAAACGAACCGAAGTGAAAAGAATCGAATCGAATCGAAAGAATCAAATCGAAAAAAAAATCGAATCGAAATTAAAAGAATCGAATCGAATCAAAGCATAAAGAATCGAATCTAATTGAATCGAAAGAATCGATTGAATCAAATAGAGAAGAATCTAATGGTAAGGAATCGAATCGAAAAGAATCCAATTGTATTGAATCGAATCGAAAAGAAATGAATTGAATAGATTATAAAAGAATCGAATCGAAAGGAATCGACTCGAAACGTAAAGAATCGAATCGAAAAAATTGAATAGATCGAAGAATTGAATAGAAATGAATCGAATCGAAATGAAAGAATTGAATCGAATCGAATCGAAAACAATCGAATCAAAACAATCGAATTGAAACAAAAGAATCGCATTGTATTTAATCGAATCAAAAAAATCTACATTGAATCGAATCGAAAAGAATCGCTTTGAAATGAAAAGAATCTAATCGAATTGATAGAAAATTGAATCGAATCGAAAACAATCGAATCGAATGGAAAAGAATCGAATTGTATGGAAACGAATCGAAAAGAATCTAATGAGTAGAAAAGAATCAAATCAAATTTAATGGAATCGAAAAAGAACCGAATAGCATCGAATTGAATCGAATCGAAAAGAATCGAAACGAATTGAATCGAAAAGCATTGAGTCGAATCAAATCGAAAAGAATCGAATCGTATCAAATTGAAAAGAATCGAATCGATCTGAAAAGAATTGAATCGAATCGAAAAGAATCAAATTGAAACGAAAAGAATCAAATCGAATAGCAAAGAATCGAATCGAAACGAATCGATTTGAAAAGAGCCGAATCGAATCGAATTGAATGAAATATTCGAATCGAATCGAAAAGAATCTAATATAATGAAATCCAAAAGAATCAAAATCGAAACAAATAGAATCAAACCGAATGGAATTGAATCGAAAAGAGTCGATTCGAATCAAATTGGAATGAAAAGAATTGAATCGAATCGAATAAAAACAAGTGAATCGAATAGAATAGAAAAGAAGAGAATCGAAACGAAAAGAATCAAATTGAATCGAAAGGAATCGAATCGAAAAGAATCGAATCAAAGAGAAAAGACTCGAATCGAATGGAAAGAATAGAATCAAAAGAATCGAATTGAAACAAAAGAATCGAATTGAATTGAATCGAAAGAATCGAATGGAATCGAATCGAAAAGAATCGAATTGAATTAAATCGAAGAGAATCGAATCGAATTGAATTGAATCGAAGAGAATCGAATCGAATAGAAAAGAATCAAATCGAAATGAATCGATTTTGAAACGAAAAGAATCGAATCGAATCAAATTGAATGAAAAGAATTGAATCGAATCAAAAAGAATTGAATCAAAAAGAATCAAACCGAAACAAAAAGAATCAAACCGAATTGAAAAGAATCTAACTGAATAGAATCGAAAAGAATCGACGTACCGAATCGAATCCAATCGAAAAAATCTAATCGTATCAAATCGAATCGAAAAGAATTGAAATGAATAGAATAGAAAAGATTCGAATCGAATCAAAAACAATCAAATCGAGTAGTAATATCGAATCGAAAAGAATCGAATCGAAAAGAATCGAATCGAATGGAAAAGAATTGAATTGAATCAAAAAGAATTGATTCAAATCAAAAGAATCGAATCGATTCGAATCGAAAAGACTCGAATCGAAAAGAATCGAATCGAATCAAAAAGGATCGAATCGCAAAGAGAACCGAATCTAAAGAAAAGGAATCGAATCGAATCGAAACGAATAGAATCGAAAAGAATCGATTTGAATCGAAATGAAAGAATCGTATCGAATCAAATCGAAAAAAAAATCAAATGGAATCGAATCGAATCGTATCGAAAAGAATCAAATCAAATGAAAAGAATCGAATCGAATAGAAAAGAATCGAATGATTGGAATCGACTCGAAAACAATCTAATTGAATTGAAAGGAATCGAATCAAATTTAATGGAATCGACAATGAATCGTATCAAATCAAAAGATCGAATCGAAATGAATCAATTCGAAAAGAATCAAATCGAATCGAATCGAAAAGAATCGAATCGAAAAGAATTGAATTGAAAAGAATCGAATTGAATCGAATTGAAAGACTCGAATCGAATTAAAAGAATCGAATCGAATCGAAAAGAATCGAATCGAATCGGAAAGAATTGAATTGGAATGAATCGATTTGAATCGAATTGAAAGAATCGAATCGAAAAAATCGAATCGAAAAGAACTGAGTTGAGTTGAATCGAATCGAAAAGATTCGAATCGAATCGTGTCGAATCAAAAGATGGAATCGAAACGGAATCGAATCGAATCGAATCGAAAAGAATCGAATAGATAGCAAAGAATCAAATCGAATAGAAAAGAATTTGAATCGAATTGAAACGATTCGAAAAAATCGAAACTAATCGAATCATCGAATGGAAAAGAATCGAATCGAATCAAAAGAATCGAAACGAACTGAATCGAAAGAATCGAATCGAACAGAATCGAAAAGAATTGAATCGTAATGTAACAAATCGAATCCAAATGATCGAATCAAGCCAAGTCGAAAAGAATTGAATCGAAAAGAATCGAATCAAAATGAAAAGAATCGAATAGAATCGAATTGAAAAGAATCGAATTGAACCGAATCAAATAGAATAGAATCGAACAGAATTGAATCGAATGAAACGAATCTTATCGAATCGATTCGAAAAGAATTGAATCGAATCGAATAGGGAGAAGAATCAAATCAAATGGAATCGAAAAGAATCGAATCAAAGAGAATCTAATCGAAACGAAAAGAATCAATCGAATCGAAAAGAATGGAATCGAAACGAAAAGTGTCGAATCGAATCGAAAAGAATCGAATTGAATTGAATCGTAATGAAAAGAATCGAATCGAATCGAAAGAATCAAATCGAATCGAAAACAATTGAATCGAATGCCAATACAAATCGAAAAAGAATCGAATCGAATTGAAAAGAATCAAATCGAATTGATTGAACGAAAAGAATCGAATCGAATCGAATCGCATCGAATCGAAAATAATAGAATTGAATAAAAAATAATCGAATCGAATTGAGAATAATTGGAATTGAATGAATCGATAATCGAATCGAAACTAATCGAATCGAATCAAATCGATTCGAAAAAATTCGAATCAGATTGCAAACGAATCGAATTCATACTGAATTGATTTGAATTGAAATGAATCGAATCTAATCAAATCAAAAAGAATCGAATCCAAAGAATCGAATTGTAGAAAATCAAATCAAAACAAAAAGATTCAAATCGAAACGAATCAAATTGAAAAGAATCGAATCGAATCGAATCAAAAGAATCGAATCGAATTGATTCGCATCGAAAAGAATCGAATCGTATCGAATCGAAAAGAATCGAATCTATTCGAATCGAATGGAATTGAATCAAAAGAATCGAATCGAATTGAAACGAAAAGAATCGAATAGATTCGAATTGGAACAAATCGAAAAAATCAAAACGAATCAAATCACATCGAGTGGAAAAGAATCGAATCAAATAGAAAAGAATCGAATTGAATCGAAACTGAATCGAAAAGAATCGAATAGATCAAATCAAAAAGAATCGAATCGATTCGAGATGAACGAGTAGAATCGACTCGAAGTGAAAAGCATTGAATCGAATCGAATCGAAAAGAATCTAATCGAAACGAAAAGAATCGAATCGAAGAGAATCTAATCGAAATGAAAAGAATCAAATCGAATCGAAAAGAATCGAATCGAAACGAAAACTGTCGAATCGAATCGAATCGAAAAAGAATCGAGTTGAATAGAAAAGAATCGAATCGAATAAATCGATAAGATTTGAATCAAATCCAATAGAATCGAAAGATTCGAATCGAATTGAAAAGAAACGAACCGAAGTGAAAAGAATCGAATCGAATCGAAAGAATCAAATCGAAAAAAAAATCGAATCGAAATTAAAAGAATCGAATCGAATCAAAGCATAAAGAATCGAATCTAATTGAATCGAAAGAATCGAATTGAATCAAATAGCGAAGAATCTAATGGTAAGGAATCGAATCGAAAAGAATCCAATTGTATTGAATCGAATCGAAAAGAAATGAACTTGAATAGATTATAAAAGAATCGAATCGAAAGGAATCGACTCGAAACGTAAAGAATCGAATCGAAAAAATTGAATAGATCGAAGAATTGAATAGAAATGAATCGAATCGAAATGAAAAGAATTGAATCGAATCGAATCGAAAACAATCGAATCAAAAACAATCGAATTGAAACAAAAGAATCGCACTTGTATTTAATCGAATCAAAAAAATCTAATTGAATCGAATCGAAAAGAATCGATTTGAAATTGAAAAGAATCTAATCGAATTGATAGAAAATTGAATCGAATCGAAAACAATCGAATCGAATGGAAAGAATCGAATTGTATGGGAACGAATCGAAAAGAATCTACTTGAGTAGAAAAGAATCAAAATCAAATTTAATGGAATCGAAAAGAACCGAATAGCATCGAATTGAATCGAATCGAAAAGAATCGAAACGAATTGAATCGAAAAGCATTGAGTCGAATCAAATCGAAAAGAATCGAATCGTATCAAATTGAAAAGAATCGAATCGATCTGAAAAGAATTGAATCGAATCGAAAAGAATCAAATTGAAACGAAAAGAATCAAATCGAATAGCAAAGAATCGAATCGAAACGAATCGATTTGAAAAGAGCCGAATCGAATCGAATTGAATGAAATATTCGAATCGAATCGAAAAGAATCTAATCTAATGAAATCCAAAAGAATCAAATCGAAACAAATAGAATCAAACCGAATGGAATTGAATCGAAAAGAGTCGATTCGAATCAAATTGGAATGAAAAGAATTGAATCGAATCGAATAAAAAACAAGTGAATCGAATAGAATAGAAAAGAAGAGAATCGAAACGAAAAGAATCAAATTGAATCGAAAGGAATCGAATCGAAAAGAATCGAATCAAAGAGAAAAGACTCGAATCGAATGGAAAAGAATAGAATCAAAAAGAATCGAATTGAAACAAAAAGAATCGAATTGAATTGAATCGAAAAGAATCGAATGGAATCGAATCGAAAAGAATCGAATTGAATTAAATCGAAGAGAATCGAATCGAATTGAATTGAATCGAAGAGAATCGAATCGAATAGAAAAGAATCAAATCGAAATGAATCGATTTGAAACGAAAAGAATCGAATCGAATCAAATTGAATGAAAAGAATTGAATCGAATCAAAAAGAATTGAATCAAAAAGAATCAAACCGAAACAAAAAGAATCAAACCGAATTGAAAAGAATCTAACTGAATAGAATCGAAAAGAATCGACGTACCGAATCGAATCCAATCGAAAAAAATCTAATCGTATCAAATCGAATCGAAAAGAATTGAAATGAATAGAATAGAAAAGATTCGAATCGAATCAAAAACAATCAAATCGAGTAATATCGAATCGAAAAGAATCGAATCGAAAAGAATCGAATCGAATGGAAAAGAATTGAATTGAATCAAAAAGAATTGATTCAAATCAAAAAGAATCGAATCGATTCGAATCGAAAAGACTCGAATCGAAAAGAATCGAATCGAATCAAAAAGGATCGAATCGCAAAGAACCGAATCTAAAGAAAAGGAATCGAATCGAATCGAAACGAATAGAATCGAAAAGAATCGATTTGAATCGAAATGAAAAGAATCGTATCGAATCAAATCGAAAAAAAATCAAATGGAATCGAATCGAATCGTATCGAAAAGAATCAACTCAAATGAAAGAATCGAATCGAATAGAAAAGAATCGAATTGATTGGAATCGACTCGAAAAACAATCTAATTGAATTGAAAGGAATCGAATCAAATTTAATGGAATCGACAAGAATCGTATCAAATCAAAAAGATCGAATCGAAATGAATCAATTCGAAAAGAATCAAATCGAATCGAATCGAAAAGAATTGAATTGAAAAGAATCGAATTGAATCGAATTGAAAAGACTCGAATCGAATTAAAAGAATCGAATCGAATCGAAAAGAATCGAATCGAATCGGAAAGAATTGAATTGGAATGAATCGATTTGAATCGAATTGAAAAGAATCGAATCGAAAAAATCGAATCGAAAAAGAACTGAGTTGAGTTGAATCGAATCGAAAAGATTCGAATCGAATCGTGTCGAATCAAAAAGATGGAATCGAAACGAATCGAATCGAATCGAATCGAAAAGAATCGAATAGATAGCAAAGAATCAAATCGAATAGAAAGAATTTGAATCGAATTGAAACGATTCGAAAAAATCGAAACTAATCGAATCATCGAATGGAAAAGAATCGAATCGAATCAAAAAGAATCGAAACGAACTGAATCGAAAGAATCGAATCGAACAGAATCGAAAAGAATTGAATCGTAATGTAACAAATCGAATCCAAATGATCGAATCAAGCCAAGTCGAAAAGAATTGAATCGAAAAGAATCGAATCAAAATGAAAAGAATCGAATAGAATCGAATTGAAAGAATCGAATTGAACCGAATCAAATAGAATAGAATCGAACAGAATTGAATCGAATGAAAAGAATCTTATCGAATCGATTCGAAAAGAATTGAATCGAATCGAATGGAGAAGAATCAAATCAAATGGAATCGAAAAGAATCGAATCAAAGAGAATCTAATCGAAACGAAAAGAATCAATCGAATCGAAAAGAATCGAATCGAACGAAAAGTGTCGAATCGAATCGAATCGAAAAGAATCGAATCGAACCGAAAAGAATCAAATCGAATCGAAAAGAATCGAATTGAATTGAATCGTAATGAAAAGAATCGAATCGAATCGAAAGAATCAAATCGAATCGAAACAATTGAATCGAATGCAATCAAATCGAAAAGAATCGAATCGAATTGAAAAGAATCAAATCGAATTGATTGAATCGAAAAAGAATCGAATCGAATCGAATCGCATCGAATCGAAAATAATAGAATTGAATAAAAATAATCGAATCGAATTGAGAATAATTGGAATTGAATTGAATCGATAATCGAATCGAAACTAATCGAATCGAATCAAATCGATTCGAAAAAATCGAATCAGATTGCAACGAATCGAATCATATTGAATTGATTTGAATTGAAATGAATCGAATCTAATCAAATCAAAAAGAATCGAATCCAAAGAATCGAATTGTAGAAAATCAAATCAAAACAAAAAGATTCAAATCGAAACGAATCAAATTGAAAAGAATCGAATCGAATCGAATCAAAAAGAATCGAATCGAATTGATTCGCATCGAAAAGAATCGAATCGTATCGAATCGAAAAGAATCGAATCTATTCGAATCGAATGGAATTGAATCAAAAAGAATCGAATCGAATTGAAACGAAAAGAATCGAATAGATTCGAATTGGAACAAATCGAAAAAAATCAAAACGAATCAAATCACATCGAGTGGAAAAGAATCGAATCAAATAGAAAAGAATCGAATTGAATCGAACTGAATCGAAAAGAATCGAATAGATCAAATCAAAAAGAATCGAATCGATTCGAGATGAACCGAGTAGAATCGAGTCGAAGTGAAAAGAATTGAATCGAATCGAATCGAAAAGAATCTAATCGAAACGAAAAGAATCGAATCGAAGAGAATCTAATCGAAATGAAAAGAATCAAATCGAATCGAAAAGAATCGAATCGAAACGAAAACTGTCGAATCGAATCGAATCGAAAAGAATCGAGTTGAATAGAAAAGAATCGAATCGAATAAAATCGATAAGATTTGAATCAAATCCAATAGAATCGAAAAGATTCGAATCGAATTGAAAAGAAACGAACCGAAGTGAAAAGAATCGAATCGAATCGAAAGAATCAAATCGAAAAAAAAATCGAATCGAAATTAAAAGAATCGAATCGAATCAAAGCATAAAGAATCGAATCTAATTGAATCGAAAGAATCGATTGAATCAAATAGAGAAGAATCTAATGGTAAGGAATCGAATCGAAAAGAATCCAATTGTATTGAATCGAATCGAAAAGAAATGAATTGAATAGATTATAAAAGAATCGAATCGAAAGGAATCGACTCGAAACGTAAAGAATCGAATCGAAAAAATTGAATAGATCGAAGAATTGAATAGAAATGAATCGAATCGAAATGAAAAGAATTGAATCGAATCGAATCGAAAACAATCGAATCAAAAACAATCGAATTGAAACAAAAGAATCGCATTGTATTTAATCGAATCAAAAAAATCTAATTGAATCGAATCGAAAAGAATCGATTTGAAATGAAAAGAATCTAATCGAATTGATAGAAAATTGAATCGAATCGAAAACAATCGAATCGAATGGAAAAGAATCGAATTGTATGGAAACGAATCGAAAAGAATCTAATTGAGTAGAAAAGAATCAAATCAAATTTAATGGAATCGAAAAGAACCGAATAGCATCGAATTGAATCGAATCGAAAAGAATCGAAACGAATTGAATCGAAAAGCATTGAGTCGAATCAAATCGAAAAGAATCGAATCGTATCAAATTGAAAAGAATCGAATCGATCTGAAAAGAATTGAATCGAATCGAAAAGAATCAAATTGAAACGAAAAGAATCAAATCGAATAGCAAAGAATCGAATCGAAACGAATCGATTTGAAAAGAGCCGAATCGAATCGAATTGAATGAAATATTCGAATCGAATCGAAAAGAATCTAATCTAATGAAATCCAAAAGAATCAAATCGAAACAAATAGAATCAAACCGAATGGAATTGAATCGAAAAGAGTCGATTCGAATCAAATTGGAATGAAAAGAATTGAATCGAATCGAATAAAAAACAAGTGAATCGAATAGAATAGAAAAGAAGAGAATCGAAACGAAAAGAATCAAATTGAATCGAAAGGAATCGAATCGAAAAGAATCGAATCAAAGAGAAAAGACTCGAATCGAATGGAAAAGAATAGAATCAAAAAGAATCGAATTGAAACAAAAAGAATCGAATTGAATTGAATCGAAAAGAATCGAATGGAATCGAATCGAAAAGAATCGAATTGAATTAAATCGAAGAGAATCGAATCGAATTGAATTGAATCGAAGAGAATCGAATCGAATAGAAAAGAATCAAATCGAAATGAATCGATTTGAAACGAAAAGAATCGAATCGAATCAAATTGAATGAAAAGAATTGAATCGAATCAAAAAGAATTGAATCAAAAAGAATCAAACCGAAACAAAAAGAATCAAACCGAATTGAAAAGAATCTAACTGAATAGAATCGAAAAGAATCGACGTACCGAATCGAATCCAATCGAAAAAAATCTAATCGTATCAAATCGAATCGAAAAGAATTGAAATGAATAGAATAGAAAAGATTCGAATCGAATCAAAAACAATCAAATCGAGTAATATCGAATCGAAAAGAATCGAATCGAAAAGAATCGAATCGAATGGAAAAGAATTGAATTGAATCAAAAAGAATTGATTCAAATCAAAAAGAATCGAATCGATTCGAATCGAAAAGACTCGAATCGAAAAGAATCGAATCGAATCAAAAAGGATCGAATCGCAAAGAACCGAATCTAAAGAAAAGGAATCGAATCGAATCGAAACGAATAGAATCGAAAAGAATCGATTTGAATCGAAATGAAAAGAATCGTATCGAATCAAATCGAAAAAAATCAAATGGAATCGAATCGAATCGTATCGAAAAGAATCAAATCAAATGAAAAGAATCGAATCGAATAGAAAAGAATCGAATTGATTGGAATCGACTCGAAAACAATCTAATTGAATTGAAAGGAATCGAATCAAATTTAATGGAATCGACAAGAATCGTATCAAATCAAAAAGATCGAATCGAAATGAATCAATTCGAAAAGAATCAAATCGAATCGAATCGAAAAGAATCGAATCGAAAAGAATTGAATTGAAAAGAATCGAATTGAATCGAATTGAAAAGACTCGAATCGAATTAAAAGAATCGAATCGAATCGAAAAGAATCGAATCGAATCGGAAAGAATTGAATTGGAATGAATCGATTTGAATCGAATTGAAAAGAATCGAATCGAAAAAATCGAATCGAAAAGAACTGAGTTGAGTTGAATCGAATCGAAAAGATTCGAATCGAATCGTGTCGAATCAAAAAGATGGAATCGAAACGAATCGAATCGAATCGAATCGAAAAGAATCGAATAGATAGCAAAGAATCAAATCGAATAGAAAAGAATTTGAATCGAATTGAAACGATTCGAAAAAATCGAAACTAATCGAATCATCGAATGGAAAAGAATCGAATCGAATCAAAAAGAATCGAAACGAACTGAATCGAAAGAATCGAATCGAACAGAATCGAAAAGAATTGAATCGTAATGTAACAAATCGAATCCAAATGATCGAATCAAGCCAAGTCGAAAAGAATTGAATCGAAAAGAATCGAATCAAAATGAAAAGAATCGAATAGAATCGAATTGAAAAGAATCGAATTGAACCGAATCAAATAGAATAGAATCGAACAGAATTGAATCGAATGAAAAGAATCTTATCGAATCGATTCGAAAAGAATTGAATCGAATCGAATGGAGAAGAATCAAATCAAATGGAATCGAAAAGAATCGAATCAAAGAGAATCTAATCGAAACGAAAAGAATCAATCGAATCGAAAAGAATCGAATCGAAACGAAAAGTGTCGAATCGAATCGAATCGAAAAGAATCGAATCGAACCGAAAAGAATCAAATCGAATCGAAAAGAATCGAATTGAATTGAATCGTAATGAAAAGAATCGAATCGAATCGAAAGAATCAAATCGAATCGAAAACAATTGAATCGAATGCAATCAAATCGAAAAGAATCGAATCGAATTGAAAAGAATCAAATCGAATTGATTGAATCGAAAAGAATCGAATCGAATCGAATCGCATCGAATCGAAAATAATAGAATTGAATAAAAATAATCGAATCGAATTGAGAATAATTGGAATTGAATTGAATCGATAATCGAATCGAAACTAATCGAATCGAATCAAATCGATTCGAAAAAATCGAATCAGATTGCAACGAATCGAATCATATTGAATTGATTTGAATTGAAATGAATCGAATCTAATCAAATCAAAAAGAATCGAATCCAAAGAATCGAATTGTAGAAAATCAAATCAAAACAAAAAGATTCAAATCGAAACGAATCAAATTGAAAAGAATCGAATCGAATCGAATCAAAAAGAATCGAATCGAATTGATTCGCATCGAAAAGAATCGAATCGTATCGAATCGAAAAGAATCGAATCTATTCGAATCGAATGGAATTGAATCAAAAAGAATCGAATCGAATTGAAACGAAAAGAATCGAATAGATTCGAATTGGAACAAATCGAAAAAAATCAAAACGAATCAAATCACATCGAGTGGAAAAGAATCGAATCAAATAGAAAAGAATCGAATTGAATCGAACTGAATCGAAAAGAATCGAATAGATCAAATCAAAAAGAATCGAATCGATTCGAGATGAACCGAGTAGAATCGAGTCGAAGTGAAAAGAATTGAATCGAATCGAATCGAAAAGAATCTAATCGAAACGAAAAGAATCGAATCGAAGAGAATCTAATCGAAATGAAAAGAATCAAATCGAATCGAAAAGAATCGAATCGAAACGAAAACTGTCGAATCGAATCGAATCGAAAAGAATCGAGTTGAATAGAAAAGAATCGAATCGAATAAAATCGATAAGATTTGAATCAAATCCAATAGAATCGAAAAGATTCGAATCGAATTGAAAAGAAACGAACCGAAGTGAAAAGAATCGAATCGAATCGAAAGAATCAAATCGAAAAAAAAATCGAATCGAAATTAAAAGAATCGAATCGAATCAAAGCATAAAGAATCGAATCTAATTGAATCGAAAGAATCGATTGAATCAAATAGAGAAGAATCTAATGGTAAGGAATCGAATCGAAAAGAATCCAATTGTATTGAATCGAATCGAAAAGAAATGAATTGAATAGATTATAAAAGAATCGAATCGAAAGGAATCGACTCGAAACGTAAAGAATCGAATCGAAAAAATTGAATAGATCGAAGAATTGAATAGAAATGAATCGAATCGAAATGAAAAGAATTGAATCGAATCGAATCGAAAACAATCGAATCAAAAACAATCGAATTGAAACAAAAGAATCGCATTGTATTTAATCGAATCAAAAAAATCTAATTGAATCGAATCGAAAAGAATCGATTTGAAATGAAAAGAATCTAATCGAATTGATAGAAAATTGAATCGAATCGAAAACAATCGAATCGAATGGAAAAGAATCGAATTGTATGGAAACGAATCGAAAAGAATCTAATTGAGTAGAAAAGAATCAAATCAAATTTAATGGAATCGAAAAGAACCGAATAGCATCGAATTGAATCGAATCGAAAAGAATCGAAACGAATTGAATCGAAAAGCATTGAGTCGAATCAAATCGAAAAGAATCGAATCGTATCAAATTGAAAAGAATCGAATCGATCTGAAAAGAATTGAATCGAATCGAAAAGAATCAAATTGAAACGAAAAGAATCAAATCGAATAGCAAAGAATCGAATCGAAACGAATCGATTTGAAAAGAGCCGAATCGAATCGAATTGAATGAAATATTCGAATCGAATCGAAAAGAATCTAATCTAATGAAATCCAAAAGAATCAAATCGAAACAAATAGAATCAAACCGAATGGAATTGAATCGAAAAGAGTCGATTCGAATCAAATTGGAATGAAAAGAATTGAATCGAATCGAATAAAAAACAAGTGAATCGAATAGAATAGAAAAGAAGAGAATCGAAACGAAAAGAATCAAATTGAATCGAAAGGAATCGAATCGAAAAGAATCGAATCAAAGAGAAAAGACTCGAATCGAATGGAAAAGAATAGAATCAAAAAGAATCGAATTGAAACAAAAAGAATCGAATTGAATTGAATCGAAAAGAATCGAATGGAATCGAATCGAAAAGAATCGAATTGAATTAAATCGAAGAGAATCGAATCGAATTGAATTGAATCGAAGAGAATCGAATCGAATAGAAAAGAATCAAATCGAAATGAATCGATTTGAAACGAAAAGAATCGAATCGAATCAAATTGAATGAAAAGAATTGAATCGAATCAAAAAGAATTGAATCAAAAAGAATCAAACCGAAACAAAAAGAATCAAACCGAATTGAAAAGAATCTAACTGAATAGAATCGAAAAGAATCGACGTACCGAATCGAATCCAATCGAAAAAAATCTAATCGTATCAAATCGAATCGAAAAGAATTGAAATGAATAGAATAGAAAAGATTCGAATCGAATCAAAAACAATCAAATCGAGTAATATCGAATCGAAAAGAATCGAATCGAAAAGAATCGAATCGAATGGAAAAGAATTGAATTGAATCAAAAAGAATTGATTCAAATCAAAAAGAATCGAATCGATTCGAATCGAAAAGACTCGAATCGAAAAGAATCGAATCGAATCAAAAAGGATCGAATCGCAAAGAACCGAATCTAAAGAAAAGGAATCGAATCGAATCGAAACGAATAGAATCGAAAAGAATCGATTTGAATCGAAATGAAAAGAATCGTATCGAATCAAATCGAAAAAAATCAAATGGAATCGAATCGAATCGTATCGAAAAGAATCAAATCAAATGAAAAGAATCGAATCGAATAGAAAAGAATCGAATTGATTGGAATCGACTCGAAAACAATCTAATTGAATTGAAAGGAATCGAATCAAATTTAATGGAATCGACAAGAATCGTATCAAATCAAAAAGATCGAATCGAAATGAATCAATTCGAAAAGAATCAAATCGAATCGAATCGAAAAGAATCGAATCGAAAAGAATTGAATTGAAAAGAATCGAATTGAATCGAATTGAAAAGACTCGAATCGAATTAAAAGAATCGAATCGAATCGAAAAGAATCGAATCGAATCGGAAAGAATTGAATTGGAATGAATCGATTTGAATCGAATTGAAAAGAATCGAATCGAAAAAATCGAATCGAAAAGAACTGAGTTGAGTTGAATCGAATCGAAAAGATTCGAATCGAATCGTGTCGAATCAAAAAGATGGAATCGAAACGAATCGAATCGAATCGAATCGAAAAGAATCGAATAGATAGCAAAGAATCAAATCGAATAGAAAAGAATTTGAATCGAATTGAAACGATTCGAAAAAATCGAAACTAATCGAATCATCGAATGGAAAAGAATCGAATCGAATCAAAAAGAATCGAAACGAACTGAATCGAAAGAATCGAATCGAACAGAATCGAAAAGAATTGAATCGTAATGTAACAAATCGAATCCAAATGATCGAATCAAGCCAAGTCGAAAAGAATTGAATCGAAAAGAATCGAATCAAAATGAAAAGAATCGAATAGAATCGAATTGAAAAGAATCGAATTGAACCGAATCAAATAGAATAGAATCGAACAGAATTGAATCGAATGAAAAGAATCTTATCGAATCGATTCGAAAAGAATTGAATCGAATCGAATGGAGAAGAATCAAATCAAATGGAATCGAAAAGAATCGAATCAAAGAGAATCTAATCGAAACGAAAAGAATCAATCGAATCGAAAAGAATCGAATCGAAACGAAAAGTGTCGAATCGAATCGAATCGAAAAGAATCGAATCGAACCGAAAAGAATCAAATCGAATCGAAAAGAATCGAATTGAATTGAATCGTAATGAAAAGAATCGAATCGAATCGAAAGAATCAAATCGAATCGAAAACAATTGAATCGAATGCAATCAAATCGAAAAGAATCGAATCGAATTGAAAAGAATCAAATCGAATTGATTGAATCGAAAAGAATCGAATCGAATCGAATCGCATCGAATCGAAAATAATAGAATTGAATAAAAATAATCGAATCGAATTGAGAATAATTGGAATTGAATTGAATCGATAATCGAATCGAAACTAATCGAATCGAATCAAATCGATTCGAAAAAATCGAATCAGATTGCAACGAATCGAATCATATTGAATTGATTTGAATTGAAATGAATCGAATCTAATCAAATCAAAAAGAATCGAATCCAAAGAATCGAATTGTAGAAAATCAAATCAAAACAAAAAGATTCAAATCGAAACGAATCAAATTGAAAAGAATCGAATCGAATCGAATCAAAAAGAATCGAATCGAATTGATTCGCATCGAAAAGAATCGAATCGTATCGAATCGAAAAGAATCGAATCTATTCGAATCGAATGGAATTGAATCAAAAAGAATCGAATCGAATTGAAACGAAAAGAATCGAATAGATTCGAATTGGAACAAATCGAAAAAAATCAAAACGAATCAAATCACATCGAGTGGAAAAGAATCGAATCAAATAGAAAAGAATCGAATTGAATCGAACTGAATCGAAAAGAATCGAATAGATCAAATCAAAAAGAATCGAATCGATTCGAGATGAACCGAGTAGAATCGAGTCGAAGTGAAAAGAATTGAATCGAATCGAATCGAAAAGAATCTAATCGAAACGAAAAGAATCGAATCGAAGAGAATCTAATCGAAATGAAAAGAATCAAATCGAATCGAAAAGAATCGAATCGAAACGAAAACTGTCGGAATCGAATCGAATCGAAAAGAATCGAGTTGAATAGAAAAGAATCGAATCGAATAAAATCGATAAGATTTGAATCAAATCCAATAGAATCGAAAAGATATCGAATCGAATTGAAAGAAACGAACCGAAGTGAAAAGAATCGAATCGAATCGAAAGAATCAAATCGAAAAAAAAAATCGAATCGAAATTAAAAGAATCGAATCGAATCAAAGCATAAAGAATCGAATCTAATTGAATCGAAAGAATCGATTGAATCAAATAGAGAAGAATCTAATGGTAAGGAATCGAATCGAAAAGAATCCAATTGTATTGAATCGAATCGAAAAGAAATGAATTGAATAGATTATAAAAGAATCGAATCGAAAGGAATCGACTCGAAACGTAAAGAATCGAATCGAAAAAATTGAATAGATCGAAGAATTGAATAGAAATGAATCGAATCGAAATGAAAAGAATTGAATCGAATCGAATCGAAAACAATCGAATCAAAACAATCGAATTGAAACAAAAAGAATCGCATTGTATTTAATCGAATCAAAAAAATCTAATTGAATCGAATCGAAAAGAATCGATTTGAAATGAAAAGAATCTAATCGAATTGATAGAAAATTGAATCGAATCGAAAACAATCGAATCGAATGGAAAAGAATCGAATTGTATGGAAACGAATCGAAAAGAATCTAATTGAGTAGAAAAGAATCAAATCAAATTTAATGGAATCGAAAAGAACCGAATAGCATCGAATTGAATCGAATCGAAAAGAATCGAAACGAATTGAATCGAAAAGCATTGAGTCGAATCAAATCGAAAAGAATCGAATCGTATCAAATTGAAAAGAATCGAATCGATCTGAAAAGAATTGAATCGAATCGAAAAGAATCAAATTGAAACGAAAAGAATCAAATCGAATAGCAAAGAATCGAATCGAAACGAATCGATTTGAAAAGGCAGAATCGAATCGAATGAATGAAAATATTCGAATCGAATCGAAAAGAATCTAATCTAATGAAATCCAAAAGAATCAAATCGAAACAAATAGAATCAAACCGAATGGAATTGAATCG
>NW_023330938.1:0-45757 GCF_011100685.1 Canis lupus familiaris
CTCAGGGCATGATCCTTGGGCCCTTGGATCCAGTCCCACATGGTGCACCCTGCAGGGACACTGCTTCTCCCTCTTTCTGCGTCCTACCTCTCTTTTCATGTTTCTCAGGGTGCAGGTGAGTCTGGCTTTAGTACCTGGAGACACAGAGAAGGGGGTGGCTGGGTAGCAGAGGCTGGGACAGGGTACCTACAAACACGGACATGCATGAGTGATAGAGCATTTTTGCCAGAAATTCTCAGTTGTGGGGGCTGTTAACATCTTGGAAGCTCCCCCAGAAGTCAGATTTTGTCTCTACCTGACCAAAGAGACAGGAACAGGAGGAGGACAGGTATCTACTCCATGTTGCTGAAGACCCTGCCACCACAGTGGGAATGGCTTGTCCCAGGAGTGTCATATCTCACTGCTGACCCAGAGAAATGAAGTGCTTGTTATGCAACTTTGCACCTTCTGCCCGACTCTCAGACTCTACTTGATTAGTGATTCAAGATCAGAGGTAGGACCTGAGGACAAGAAGGCTGAACAGGCTCTGCTCGGAGTGGGAAACAGGGATGGGTGGAGGGATCAGCTGTGGGAACCCCCACAAGACACTGCCCAGGAGCCGCTGCCAGGCCCTGAGGACACCAGCTGCTGGCGTCTCAGCCTCTGACCAGCCCTGCGGTCCAGGGGCCTTCCCCAGCTGGGAGGGTCCCCCTGCAGGGCCCAGGGGATGCACAGTGCCGCCTGCTGGTTACACATCCCACTCAGGGTCCTCAGTGTCCTGAGGTTAATATCCAGAGTTGTGTCACCAGCACTCATCTGTGACCTGAAAGACTCTGTGAAGCAGCCTGTGGGGTCTGATGCAAGTAACATCGATACACTGTGGTTGAGAGCTTCCCACATGGAGGGAACAGTCATGCAGCTATAATCACTCCTGTGACTGTGGGAATGTCTACAAAAAAAAGTCATGCAAAAGACTGAGCCTATCCCACCTGTGGGACATTTCGGGAGCTCCTCAGGAGCGCCTTCAAGTTCATCTCAAGAGAGGAGTAACCGTGTCCTGCACAAAGAGTCATAGAAGAGAAAATCAAAGCAGGGCATAAGGATACTCAAACCAGGATGGAAGGCAGTGATTTCACAGAAGCACCAGCACCTGGTGACATTTGGGTCACCTCCCTGGTGAGATCCCCTCATTTGGGATCTCCTCCCTGGATGGGGGGCAGAGAGAACAGGGCAAGACTGAAGATATCAAGTTGTCAGGCAGAGCAACTGGACACACGCAGGTGGGGATGCAAGCAGCTGTGCTCCCAGGCCTCAGGGCTGTGCAGGGAGGAAGGCAGGGAGAGAAGGAGGAAGAGGAGTGTGAACCAGGTCTCTACTATGACAGGCCCCTGAGAGGGTGCTGCTGTCAGTGCAGGGGAGCCTCAGGCAGGGAGATTCTCTGTGCATGAAAGTAGAAATCTGGGGAAGGAGCACAACACTGAATTCCTAGCTCAGAAGTGGGGGCCCCAGACCTTGAGCAGCAGAGCAGGCCCATGGCCTGAGGCTGGTGTGCAGGCCTGGTGAGCAGGCCCCAGGGTGGGTGTGACTGGGAGGGGGGACAGTAGCCTGGGACAGACCCAGAGCCTCCTCCCTGGTGCAGCAGGGGGACAGGAGTCCTGGAGGCAGTGTCCCTGGAACCCACGGGAATGTGCAGGCAAGGCTGAGGGTAGTGAGCATTTGTTAGGGGGATGTTTGCAGACTTCACACCCCAGGGGAGGAGAATTCAGGGAGGAGCATGAGTGAATGTCCACAGTACTTGGGACAGTGCAGCTGCAGTACTGGGACAGTGGGCACAATGAAGTGGGGGTGGAGATGAACCCTAACTCTGCACCCACCTGCACATCCCCAGGACCTCAAGCACAGGGAGGCAGAGCTGGGGGCTCTCTCATCCCTTCTGCAACTGGGAGGAGAATATATCCTGGTCAACAATTCCGCCCCAAATTCCTCTCCCTGATTTTGGTCATGGAGGGGCCCTGGAGGATCCTCCTGAGCTGTGGGGGCCTGGAGCTGACAGCAGGTGGGCCCTGGACCTAGACACACGCAGGAACTGCCTTCTAGGGCCAGCACCCCATGGACCCCAGGGGAAGAGCCCCAGTCCCCTGCTGCCCCAGCCTGGGTACCCCCTGACTGATGAGGGACAGGAACCCAGAGCAGAGCCCCCTGCCTCCCGTGCTCTGGGTCCTGACCCTTCTGCATGGAAGACAGGCCATAACCAAGTCACACTCAGCCTTCCTAAGGCTGCACCTCATGAACCCAAATGTCTCAGAATCACCTGCTGTGCCTCCTCCCTGGGGACTGTCTTCAACTGTCCCCACTGCTCCACTGCTTCTCCAGGATCAGAGTGAGGCTCAGGGTCAGCACGATCCCCAGGGCAGGGAGCACATGGACAAGGACATCAGGGATGTTGACCCCATGGACTCCACTAGGGTCCCTGAAGCCTGGTCTCTCTCTGTGTCTCACCCCAGCTCCTTCTCTGTCAGCGGAGCCTCTGTCCACACTCCTGGTGGGGAGACCACAGGCTCGCTCTGTCTCTATGATCTCCTCTGTCTGTGGCCCCAGGTGTGTGCTATAATTACAGGTTTATAGATGACCAAGCTCTATTTTTCAAAGTTTCCTGTGTTGTAGCTGAAGGACCTCTTGCAGTCATCACCAGATCCACAAGGGCAGATCCGACTTTGACATTGGTTATGGAGAGGCTGAGACCCTCCATCTAAACAAGACCTTCTGTTCCTGAAGGGACAACGCTGGATCCCACCCTCTGTGACCACGGAGGTCGTGGTTCAATTCAGGCACGGCTCTGACATCAGCACAATGCCTGACCCCCCCCGCCCTGGGGACACACTCTGACATCTGGACTAAGGGGCTCATGTGAAGTTCTTGCCTCCCTTTTCTAACTGCCTGTTCAAACTCCCTCAGAACCCTCCCTCCATCCTATCCTACCCCTTCAAGGACAGGGGGTCACACCTCCTTGAGCAGTGGAGGGATTGATGTCACCACCTGTCAGCCTCCACCATGGATCCCAGACTCCTAGATGACCTCTCTGTCTGTACAAAGGTGCTGTCGCTCTGGGGTAGAGTTTACTGAGCTGTGACAACACAGCAGTGGTGTGGCCGCCTAATGGGCCCTGTAGGAGAGTGAACTCACCCAGGAATGCCAGTCACCTCACACCACTCACCCTCCTCCTTCCTCCCCCTGCTGTCAATACCTGGCCTCCTAGGACCTCTAGATTCCCCACCTCTTCCAAAATACAAGGAGATTCCAATGATGTGGAGTGTAGCCTGTGGTATGTTTCTTCCAAAGAAATGTGCAGTTAATACTTATGCATATTTAGGACTTGAGAACTTATTTTCTTTAAATATTGACTAATATCACCCTCTATTAATATACATCATGTTTGAGGACAATCTTCATTACCATCAAGTCTGATCATTTTATAAACACGTGGTATAAAAATCAGTGTGTAATTTTTTTTATTGCTTTTCTAGGTTGCCTCATTATGCATAAAGTTTCCATAACAAGCACATGGTGGGTTTTTCTCTGGAAAGCTTTTTTTTATTACCTTTTATAATTTTGATTGTGGCATTGCTTTATGTGATCCATGCAATCAACAAATAATAAGGAGAAACTAGTCATTTGGTTGAAGTAAGGCAATAATGATCCCAGCGTGCAAAAGATGTGACATGTGCATCAGCAGAAACAGGGATGGAGCTGAAGGACCATGATAGCTTCATGACCTAAGGGTGTTTCATTTACTGAGAAATCAGAAGATGAAAGTGAATGTACACTAGCCTAAAAGAACCTGTCCCTGATCCTGAGGACAAAACTGTCTCTTTTCATTTGACACCTTCTGTGTACAATGGGCTACTCTGAGTGACTCTGAGGTCAGAGACGTGAAGGAGTCTCCATTCCCAGGAGGGTCCCCCAGATGCACCTGGGCCTAGGGTATCAACTGAAGAATGAGCAGAAACCCCAGGGGGAGCCTATAGCAGGCAGCTGCTGGGGTGCTCACTCACTTTACAGATGGGTAGTGGGTCTTTGTCTCACTTCCCCACAGACCTGGAGCACTGTGAGAGCACTGAGACTGCTGTCCCAGGATGAGCAGTAAATAATCAGCCTCATCCTCAGCCTGGAACACAGAGATTGTCAGAGTGTCTGTGCTGCCTGACCTGGAGCCAGAGAATCGATTGGGGACACCCTGAGGGTTGGTTACTACTACCATATATGAGGGTTCTTGGGCGTGTTCCCAGGAGCTTTGGTACCAGATCACATAACCTCTACCGACGTTGGAGCTGCTTCCAGTGCAGGAGATGGTGACCCTCTGGCCCAGGGACCCTGAACACCTGAGGGAGGCTGATGTCAGCACAAGACTGGGCCCAGAACCCTGCAAGAGGCAGAGACACAGAGAGGGTGAATGCTGGATACAAGAGGAAGATGCAGGACCCCACATGCCCTCCAAGAGCCCCTCCTCTGTCCCCACATCCAGTCACCCCTGTGCAGTGAGCCCAGGAGGGTGAGGAGGAGAGGGGAACAGCCCTTGGTGGAGGTCATCACTGATCCTGTCTTCAGTGGCCCCTCAGCTGAGCAGAGCCTCCCCTCGTCTCTCCCTTCCCTCTTCATCCTCTGAGAGAGGGAGGGGCCCTCCCATGCAATGTGACCCCAGATCTCTGACCCTCCCTGGCCCTGGGTCAGGTCCTCTGCTTAGGATGTCAGGGGGTAAGTAGGGGAGGGGCTATGTGGGGCTGGGGTGTGGTTAGGGAGGGTCCCAACTGTGAGACCTGAGAAGAGGGCTACGGTCAGTGCCTAGGTGGTGTTCCCAGCTCTGATCAAGCCTGACACGTCATAAATATGCCTCAATCACCTTTCTGGCATCCTGACACCACCTCACCCTGCATGACCTGGGGATCAGTTGGCCATAGGACTCAGGTCCTGTCCCCAGATTCTCTACGCACTCTCCTCCTATGATCAGGACATGTGTCCACGCACATGGTCTCCCACCTTGCAGCATAGATTTTAGGCTACACTCTCATTTCTCTGTGTGAGGGACGCCTGGGTGGCTCACTGGTTAAGCGTCCGTCTTTGTCTCAGGTCATGATTCTGGAGTCCTGGGATCAAGTCCCACAACCGGCTTCCTGCAAGGAGCCTGCTGCTCCATCTCCCTATTTCTCTGCACTTGTAGTTGGATGAATGTTCTTTTTTAGAAATCCTTCCCAAATACATTGATTAAGTCTCACTGACGATGTCACTGTGAAGATGTAGGTGGAATCACTAGGACACTGTTTTCAGATCTGTGTGGACTGCATGGAGAATAACGATGGAAGTTGCAGTTAAAACCCCAGTGCAGTTGCACCTGGTGGCTCAGTGATTGAGCATCTGCCAATGGCTCAGGTCATGATTCTAGGGTCTTGGGATCGAGACCTACATCAGGTTCCCTGAGGGGACCGTGCTTCACCCTCTGACTGTGTCTCTGCCTCTCTCTCTCTATGTGTCTAATGAATAAGTAAATAAAATGTTTTTTAAAAAAGGAATGACTTTGGCTTTCATTTAAATAGACATTTAAAAACATTTTATAAAATCATTTGTCTCTTTTTTTAACCTTATGATTATATCATGCGTCTGATCGTGCAGGTAGGAAAGCCTGAAGTAGTGCCCATGAGCCCCCATGAGGCTCATGGGCACTACTCATGAGTATGAACTTTACAGCCATCTGAATGGGGAATTCGCAATATAGACCAGCTTCTATGATGAGCAATTCAGGGTCCAACTACAATCTGGGGTGGGCACAGCTGGGGCCTGGGTCCAGCATGTCAGGGACAGAGCAATTACTCATTCAGCCATGCATGAGTAGGAGAATAATGTTCTTTTGTTTTGTTTGTTTGTTTGTTTATTTATTGGAGTTCGATTTGCCAACATATACACCCAGTGCTCATCCCAACAAGTGCCCCCTCAGTGCCTATCACCCAATCACCCCTATCCCCCATCCACCTCCCTTTCCACTACCCCTTGTTCATATCCCAGAGTTAGGAGTCTCTCATGTTTTGTCATCCTCACTGATATTTTCACTCATTTTCTCTCCTTTCCCTTTATTGCCTTTCACTAATTTTTATATTCCCTAAATGAATGAGACCATATAATATTTGTCCTTCTCTGATTGAATTATTTCACTCAACATAATGAAGATCTATTGGCAAAAGCCACCTGGACCCAGAGTTTCTATCATAGGTCACCTGTGAGTGGTGGTGAGTGGAGATGAAGGAACCATGTCCCTGAGGTCACAGACTCTGTGGTCCTGACTTGGAAAGATTATTTAGCAGAGGTCCAGCCTAGCTTACGTGTCCCTGTTGAGACTCAGGGAGTGACAGCCCAGCCCTGAGAGCATAGGGAGTGTGAGTCCCACATCCCCAGGGGCCTTGATCTCCGGTGGAGCAGCCCTGAGCCTGGGGTCCCAGAATCAACGTACTGATCAGCCTCAGGTGCCGATTGGATCCCAGAAATGGTGAGGGGCAGAGCTACCTGTGGGGACGGAGACTCTCCCTAGGAATCCTGAGGATCAGCTTTGTCCCAAGGAACAGGTATTCAGAGCACATCCTGGCTACCCAGGTCACAGCACCTCAGTAACTTGAGTTCCCTGTTACTAGGGATTGTGTCTTCTGGAGATTGTGGCACCAAGGACAGCAGGTGAGCACAGATTAGTCTAACATTTGAATGGATGGAGAAGCCCAAAAACATGGGAGATTGCCCTTTATCTCAGGTCCTGGTACCCAGATTTCAAGGCCTGTGTCTCAAAGCCCTTCTCCCTGACAGAGGATTGATCCAGGCAGTGAGGACTCAAATGAGAACAGCTCTGAATCAGACGTGCAGGTGCTGCCGAGTGACAGAAACAGGAAGGAGAATGTAGGGTGTCACATGCAGCCCCAATTTCTGGTCATTCTTCCCCACAGATGGACCCTAGGGACTGGGAACTTCAGCAAGATCATTTCTGATTTTCTCTGAAATCCTGAGGTGGAGACAGTGTTCAGACCTGAAGAACCGGAGGGAGAGACAAGCCTGAGGGACAGGAGCGCAGAGGGGAGAAGAGGAGGGAGGGGGTGGGGATGTTGTCAGGGAGAGTCTGCAGGAGCTTGTCCAAATTCACGTGTGTCTGGTTCAGAGAGAGGAGACCGTCCAGGACCAGGTTATTGACAGTGCATCAGCCATGGGTACATCAGGAGTGACAAAGGTCACACTTCATGGAATGAGATGATAGAACTGACTGTGGATGAATATTTGCTGGGCAGCAAGTTCAGTTGCAGAAACAGTATTTATCCCTGTCCATCTTCTCCAGACCCCAAGGGGGTGTGCAGCTGGACTCTGACCTCTCATTTCTTCCTGTCTTCCTCGGATGTCCTATGACGTGTCACTTTGCAGGCATATCCTTAGTTTTTCTCTTTCATCTTCTGAAACATGACCTTTGGGGAAGCTGGGTGCCTCAGTGATTGAGCATCTGTTTTTGGCTCAGATTGTGATCCCAGGTCCAGGGATGGAGTCCTGCATCAGGTTCCCTGCAGGGAACCTGTTTCTCCCTCTGACTATGTCTTTGCCTCTCTCTCCATGTCGCTCATAAATAAATAAATAAAAAGAATATTAAAAAGAACCCAGCCCTTCCTACATATATGTGCCCCTGCATGTATCTCTGGGTAAGATTCTCTGAAAAGTAGCTCCGGACCATGTCTGTGGGTCCAGAGGTCTTTGTCTCACATCCTCCGTATCTGAGACGCTGTGAGTATTGGGAGCTGTTCCCACTGCCATGGTCTGTAGCACAGTGACAGTCAGCCTCATTCTCAGGCTGCAGCCCAGAGATGAGCAGGAGCCCTGCATTGGCCAAGGTGTCCTTGGAGCCAGAGAAGAGGCTGGGGACCCCAGGGCCCTGGTGAGTCTCAGTAGACCATCAGCAGGTACTCAGGAGGCCTCTTGCATGCTGGAACCAGCATATGGCCACCGCTGCAGCTGCTGCTCAGGGTGCAGGTGAGTCTGGCTGTTGTTCCCAGGGATGCAGAGAGGGAGGGTGGCTGGGTCAGCACAGGCTGGGACGGGAAACCTGCAGACACATTCACGGGTGATCGATCAGGGGCCAGACTGAATTTCCTCAAACCTCTAAGCTAGACCAGCTGACGTAGGCTGACAGTGGCTCTGTGTCCCTGAGGTCAGTCCTGACCTGTGCACTGACAGAGTAGAAAGAACATTAAAGATCTGGTCCCCTCTGTGGCCTGGGCTGCCCCAGATCTCCTCGTCTCCCCCCTCTGCCACGGAGAGCCTGTCCTTGCACATGGGCTCCACCCACTGACTGCCCAGCCCCTCCCTGGGCCCTGATCCTGGAGCTCTGCTCGCACCACACACTGAGGAGGATGGAGGTGGCTTCAGCACTGGGGAGAGCCCTGGATGGAAGCACCTGCTGGGACCACACACAGGTCCTCAGAGGAGACTGCCAGGCCAGAGGGGACACAGATGATGAGTCCCCATCAGGAAGCTCATAACCCAGTTCTCAGGCCCAGGCACCCTGAGTGAAGGGTCCTCACTGAGCAGCCCTGTAGGGACCACAGGGCGGTCCCTCAGCGCCCCCTCCTTGTTACAGGACACACACCTCAGCAAGGCCCAAAGCCCTGAGAGCCCAGCTGGTTTCCAGGGTCACCAGTTCCCTCCCCATTGACATGTCCAGTTCAGATTCTCAGAAGCGGTTCCATCTCTGGGGAATTAGAAGCATGAGTTCCACATGTTCTCACAGAAATGTATTTGTGTTTTAAACTCCCGTTTTTGTTTATTTTTGTGTATTTTTTACTGGAGTTTTGGATTGACTTACTTCACTCAGCATAATACCCTCCAGTTCCATCCACGTTGAAGCCAATGGTGAGTAATTGTCATATTTAATGGCTGAGGATTATTCCGTTGTATACATAAACCACATCTTCTTTATCCATTCAACTTTCAATGGACACCAAGGCTCTTTCCACAGTTTGACTATCGTGGACATTGCTGCTAGAATCATCGGGGTGCAGGTGTCCCAGCGTTTCATTGCATCTGTATCTTTGGGGTAAATCTCCAACAGTGCAATTGCTGGGTCATAGGGCAGATCTATTTTTAACTCTTTGAGGAACCTCCACACGTCTTTCCAGAGTGGCTGCACCATTTCACATTCCCCCAACAGTGCAAGAGTGTTCCCTTTTCTCTGCATCCTCTCCAACATTTGTGGTTTCCTGCCTTGTTAATTTTCCCAATTCTCACTGGTGTGAGGTGGTATCTCATGGTGGTTTTGATTTGTATTTCCCTGATGGCAAGTGATGCAGAGCATTTTCTCATGTGCATGTTGGCCATGTCTATGTCTTCCTCTGTGAGAGGAAAGTTTTCAGCTATGATTTGTTCAAATACATATTTTGGACCTCTGTCCCTTTCGGCACCCTCAGGAACCCCAATTAAACGTAGGTTTTTCTTCCTCATGTTGTCATTTATTTCCCTTAATCTATCCTCATGATCTTAAAATTGTTTGTCTTTTTTTCCTCAGTTTCCCTCTTTGCCATCAACTTGTCTTCTATGTCACTCCCTCGTTCTTCCACCTCATTAACCCTTGTGGTTAGGACTTCTCGTTTGGATTGTATCTCATTCAATTGATTTTTAATTTCTGCCTGATTAGATCTAAATTCTGCAGTGATGAAGTCTCTTGAGTCCTTTATGCTTTTTTTCTAGAGCCACCAGTAGCTTTATAATAGTGCTTATGAATTGGCTTTCTGACATTGAATAGTAATCCAGATTTTGTAACTCTGTGGGAGAGAAGACTGTTTCTGATTCTTTCTTTTGAGGTGAGGATTTCCTTCTAGTCATTTTGCTCCGTGCAGAGTGGCCAAAACCAAGTTGTATTGGGAAAAGGAGAAATGGAGAGGAGAGAAAGAAGGAAAGAAAGGAGAAAAAAATAAAAGATAAAGGAAGAAAAAATGAAAAAAAAAGAATAAAAAGAAAAAGGAAAAAAAGGGTGGGGGAAGCAAACAAAGAAATCAAAAAGCAAAAAGAAAACAAAACAAAACATTGGGGTGTATCTTCTGATTCTTTATACTTTAAGTCCCTTGACTTCCCCTGGAACTTGTCCGTCTAGTTGGTCTTCTGGGGAAGGGGCCTATTGTGCTGATTTTCAGGTGTTAGCCCTTGGGGAGCTCCTCTCCCCCTGCCTGGTGAAGCGCTCAGTGGGTGTTGTTTACTCCGTGAGGCCCAAGGAGGAACAACCCCAGTGGCAGCGGCCAGGTCTGAAAACCTGTATACAGCCCCTGCAGTAACTCCGGAGCAGTCAATCTGCAGGGTGTGGAGGCTCCGGGGTGGGCTGCTGATCTGCCCAGCTCTGGGCAGGAGCATCCTTGCTGTCCTGGGCCCTCCTGGCCTCTGCCTGTCCCGGGGGCGGCCAGATCCTGGGCTGTGTCCCGGCGCCCAGTGCTCCCAGGCCTGCACTTTTGGATTCGCGCCCCTGGTGGTGCAGCCCCCTCCGCGGAGCCACTGCCTGAGCCCCTCAGAGCTGCTCCCGCCCCGCAGCACCCTCCACGGAGCCGCCGCCCCAGCCCCTCCGAGCTGCTCTGGTCCTGCCGTGGGCGCTGCAGCCCTTAGGGAGCTTGGCGCACTCTCCCGGGGCGCAGGTGTCTGTTAATGTCCCAGGGAGCCTGAGGGCATCCCCGCCCTCCTGCAGCCCTGCTCTAACTCCTTTAGAGCGCCTTTTTGCCCGCGAAGGTTGTTGTAGCTCCTGCTTCTCTGGGAGGGAGCTTTCCTGTCCTGAGGACACTCGCCCCGGCCTTAGCCCGGCTCCTCGCGGGGCCCCTCCCCCTTGGAGGCCTTTTGTTTCTTTAATTCTTTTTTCCCCGTCTTCCTACCTTGACAGGAGCGTGAACTCTTCTCACTGTAGCATTCCAGCTGTTCTGTCTTTAAATCTCAGGCTGAATTCGTAGATTTTCAGGATGATTTGAAGGGTATCTAGGTAATTTAGTGGGGACAGGTGATTTGGGGACCCTACTCTTCCGCCATCTTGCCCCTCCCTCCGATAATAGGGTTTTTTATTAAGAAAAACAGAATTGACATCCAGGACAGGAAGGTATGGGAAAACCACAGGCAAGTCCAGAGAAGAAAAGATAAGAGAGTTCTTTTATAGAGCAAAGGGTGATTGACTGTGGGAGGGCTGTTATTGATAAAAGGTCCATGGGAGTAAATTGAAATATGGCTTGTCATCGGTTGAGTTGTTACAATTTCTTATTGGCTGGGATGTTGCCAGGGGAGGAAATCTTTCTCTTACTGAGGTAGTAAGGCAGTGACTATAGTAGTGTAGACTTGCAAGGTCTATCTTCGGGTGGGTCTGCAATTGAGGGTTGTGGGCACAAGTGCCCCCTACTGGTTTCAGAACTCCCATTCAAAGAGATTTTCCTTCTATTAATTTTCACAGACACTGCCATATCAGGACCCCCTCTGAGAGTGAGACTCAACAGTATCATGGGCAGGCCTAAAGGATCCTGGTACCTAGAAATGAGACCTAGTGAGGTCGAGGCACTAACTAGCTCACTCTCAATGTTTGGGTCCTGGTGAGGTGTGTGCCCTGGCCAGCAGTGTGGGGGCTGTGGGGCTGCTTGTGGTCCCTAAGCAGCTCATTAGTGAGAAGCATTCAAAGGATCCTGGGCCTTGGGGCCTGGCACAGTGCTCCCTGATGGGACTCAGCAGCTGTGTCCCCTCTGGACTGACACAGTCCCCTGAGCAGGTACCTGTGTGTAGTCTCAGCGGGTTCTTCCTCCCAACAGCTCTCCACAGGGCTGAAGCCACCTACATCTTCCTCAGTGAGTGTTGTGAGTTGATCTAGCACCAGGGGCTGAACAGTCACGGGATGGAGCCCATTTTCATGGACAGCCCCTCCTGTGGCAGAGGGTGAAGGAAAAATGGAGCCTGGGGCAGCCTAGACCACTGCAGGGACCTTGGGGACGTATCATCATGGCCTGGATTCCTGTCGTCTTTGTGCTCCACTCTCATTGCACAGGTAGGGACGGGCTTGCCTCAGAGACCAGCCTGCATCGCCCCTGTGGTTCAGAGCCTAGATATAATTTACTCTGAATCTAGCTAATATTTATGTGTGTCTGTGTCTACAGGTTCCCTGTCACAGGCTGTGAGGACACACTCCTCCTTCCTCTCTGCACCTTTGGGATCATCAACCAGACTCACCTGCATCCTTCCCAGGGCCTCAATGTTGGCAGGTACTGAACATACTGGACAAGGAGAATCAAGGAGGCATCAGGAGTTCCCTCAGATCCAGATAAGTGCCAGGGCACGGGGTTCTCAGCCACTTCTATGGATCTAATGATGCCTCAGGCAATGCAGGTCTCCTGCTCATGTCTGGGCTGCAGCCTGAGGACGAGGCTGACTATGACTATGCTGCACATTGTGGGGTGGGAGCAGCTCCCGATACTCACAGGGTCTCAGATAAGGAGGACATGAGACAAATCCTCAGGACCCAAGGATCTTGTCTCTGAGCCTCCTTTCAGAGCTTTCTCTCCAAGAAAATTACCTGGAGAGACAAAGCAGGGTGGTCTCTTCTGCACTATGATCCATCATTCCACAGGAAAGAGAAACAGTCCTGTGATGCATATGAAGTAAGAAAACTGGGACAACCCAGGAGACACAGGCAGATGAGGTATCAGCATCTAGTGGCACATCGCCACTCAGTGTGGAGAAGAAGAACAGGGACAACTACTGTTTGCAACTGACCATGTGGATCCAAACAGTGTTGCACAATCAGCTCTATCATCTCATCCCATAAACTGTGACCCTGCGTCACTACTGATGTATCCACAGTTGAGACATTGACCTTAACCCTGGTCACAGACACAGTCTCCTCTCTCTAAACCAGCTCTGTGTTCAGATCCTCCATATTGGACCAGATCCTGCAGATTCTCCCTGCCAAAATCCCCAAGCCCTCCCTCGTCTTCTCCTCTCTGCTCCCCTGTCCCTCAGGCTTTGGTCTCTCCCTCTGGCTCTTCAGGTCTGAGCTATGTCTCCAAGCCATTATTGTAGAGAAAATCAAAATGATCTTGCTGTAGTTTCCAGTCTTCAGGGTCCATCTCTAGGGAGGACAATGACCAGAAAATGGAGTTGCATGCAACCCCTCAATTCTCCTTCCTGCTCTAAGATCTAGGCTCCATTTTTTGGTACCCAGCACTCCTAATCAGTCTTAATTTTTTTAGAGGTTTCTTTATTTTATATATAGAGAGATCCTGCAGTGGCAGGGAGGGAGGTGGGGGAAAGCAGAGAAAGAAGGAGACTGGAGAAGGACAAATATTATATGGTCTCATTCATTTGGGGAATATAAAAAATAGTGAAAGGGAATAAAGGGGAAAGGAGAAAAAATGAGTGGGAAATATCAGAAAGGGAGACAGAACATGAGAGACTCCTAACTGGGAAATGAACAAGGGATGGTGGAAAGGGAGGTGGGCGGGGGGTGGGGGTGACTGGGTGACAGGCACTGAGGGGGGCACTTGATGGGGTGATCAGTGGATGTTATGCTATATGTTGGCAAATTGAACTCCAATTAAAAAAAAAGGTAAAATTTAAAAAAAATGAATGGGTAGCTGAAATCTGCCTCCAAGGCATACATACTTCTAAAAAAAAAAGGAGCCTGGGCTCAGTGCAGAGCTCTGTGCGGGGCTGGAGCTCATCATCTGGAGATAAGGACCCCAACCAAAATAAGAGCTGATGCTCAACCACCTGCACCACATAGGTGCATGTTCCCTCTCTTTAAAATGAAAGAAGAGTTATTACATTTCCCTGAAAAGGATATGTTTATCTACTTTTAGGCATTTGCACATGGGATGTAATGATTTTTACCTACTTCAGAATTATCCAATGCCCTCACACATGGGGAACCATGGAGGAATCCATAGACAAAGGTTTGACTGGATATTTTAAAATATGCCATTATTTTTCTTGTTCTCCAAATTCTCATTCTGAAGGATTCTCTGGACACTAGATCCACCATGGAAACATTTTTTACCATAGACAAAGTCCCAGGCTGTAGTGTTTTTTCACACAGAGACACAAAACTATCAGTAATGTATTTTCTCATTCCCTGAAAGACCCCTTGGAGCTCAGGGATTATTGGTCTGGCTGGGATGTGGGGTCCAAAGGAGAAGGCTGTGTGCTCACCCTTGCCTTGTGTTCCAGTTACCTGGAAACCCTAGAACTGTAGGTTTCATGTCTGCAGACATAAAAAATGGACATTTTTTTGTCACTGAACAAGTCCTACACTCCTGAATCAGTGGATTCTTAACATGTTTGATCTCATAGGAGTCCTCTTTGCTAAAATAAGTATTTCTAATAAAAATCTTTGAGACATTTATCTCTAAACGTAGGAACAGGATCCTGAAGAATTACAAGAAAATCTCCATGGAGAACCATCCCATGCTTCAAAGTCATTAGAAGGAAGAGTCACATAGCCTGCTTCTCTCTCTCTCTCTCTCTCTCTCTCTCTCTCTCTCTCTTTCTCTCACACACACACACACAACATGCACACACACACACACTCACGCAAAGTTCTTTCCTCTGCCTGAGTGAATAGTATCCTCGACTCTGCAGTTTGCACGCTTAGCTCTCCCTCCAGAGCCAACCTGTGCTCACGCAGTCATCCTCAGATATATAATCTCCAGGAGACAGAAGTTTCTTCAACAGGGAACACTGGTGACACCTACTATGACTGGAGTCCTGTCACCGGGGCTGCCTGGATGTGCACAGAGTCGCTCCTCTGGGAAGAGGTTGATGCCCAGGATTCCCAGGGGGAATCTCTGTCCTCATGGGTAACTCAGCTGCTGAGCATCTCTGGGCTCCAGTCAGTGCCTGAGACTGATCAGTACATTGATTCTGGGACCCCAGCCTCAG
Source organism: Canis lupus familiaris (assembly GCF_011100685.1). Lineage (NCBI taxonomy): Eukaryota > Metazoa > Chordata > Mammalia > Carnivora > Canidae > Canis > Canis lupus. The sequence goes on from NW_023330938.1 coordinate 14,929, forward strand.
CGGTGCTCCACCAGAACTTCAGGCCCCTGGGGATATGGAACACTCCCTCCCTGTGTTATTTGCCTGGAATTTCACTCCCCCAGTCACTCAACTTCCACCTCCAACCGAGCTGAACTCTGATGGAAAGTCTTGTGCCCCAACGCAGGGCCACAGAACCTGTGAGCTCAGGGCAATTGTTCGCCTCAGCACCAACGCTCTTCCAATCACATGTGGGATGTTTGAAAGAAACTTCTGTGTCTATGTGGCCTTGTGTAGGAGAAATTCATGCCTGTAGTCATAGGGACTTAGTAATAACTGTTCTATCCTGAACATGCTGGACACAAGTTGCAGGGACTCGAGCTGTGCCCACCCCAGAGAGTCTGTCTCCAAATCCCTTTGTCCTAGAAGCTGTCTGTGGTTGGTAAATTTGTCAGTAGGATGGTTCTCAGTTCATACTTATTATAAAGTTACTGGTGACTCTAGGAAAAAGCATAAAGGACTCAAGAGACTTCATCACTGCAGAATTTAGATCTAATAAGACAGAAATTAAAAATCAATTGAATGAGATACGATCCAAACGAGAAGTCCTAACCACGAGGGTTAACGAGGTGGAAGAACGAGGGAGTGACATAGAAGACAAGTTGATGGCATAGAGGGAAACTGAGGAAAAAAGAGACAGACAATTAAAAGACCATGAGGATAGATTAAGGGAAATAAGTGACAGCCTGAGGAAGAAAAACCTACATTTAATTGGGGTTCCTAAGGGCGCCGAAAGGGACAGAGGTCCAGAATATTTATTTGAACAAATCATAGCTGAAAGCTTTCCTAATCTGGGAAAGAAAAAAGGCATTCAGATCCAGGAAATAGGGAGATCCCCCCCTAAAATCAATAAAAACCGTTCATCACTTCAACATTTAATAGTTAAGCTTGCAAATTCCAAAGAAAAAGAGAAGATCCTTAAAGCAGCAAGAGACAAGAAATCCCTGACTTTTATGGGAAGGAGTATTAGGGTAACAGCAAACCTCTCCACAGAGACCTGGCAGGCCAGAAAGGGCTGGCAGGATATATTCAGGATCCTAAATGAGAAAAACATGCAACCAATAATATTTTATCCAGCAAGGCTCTCATTCAGAATGGAAGGAGAGAAAGAGAGCTTCCAAGACAGTCAGAAACTGAAAGAATACACCTTAAAATTTCTTGCAGAGCTGGTATGGAGGTCACATATTCTTTCATTTCTGCAAGAAATTTTAAGGGGGACTCTTAAAATTCCCCTTAAAGAAGAAGTCCAGTGGAACAATCCACAAAAACAAGGACTGAATAGATATCATGATGATACTAAACCCATATCTTTCCATAGTAACTCTGAAGGTGAACTGGCTTAATGACCCTATCAAAAGTCACAGGGTTTCAGACTGGATAAAAAAGCAGGACCCATCTATTTGCTGTCTACAAGAGACTCATTTCAGACAGAAGGACACCTACAGCCTGAAAATAGAAGGTTGTAGAACCGTTTACCATTCAAATGGCCCTCAAAAGAAAGCAGGGGTAGCCATCCTCATATCAGATAAACCAAAATTTACCCCGAAGGCTGTAGTGAGAGATGAAGAAGGACACTATATCATACTTAAAAGATCTATCCAACAAAAGGACTTAACAATCATCAATATATATGCTCCGAATGTGGGAGCTGCCAAATATATCAATTAATAACCTAAGTTAAGACATACTTAGATAATAATACACTTATACTTGGTGACTTCAATCTAGCGCTTTCTACACTCAATAGGTCTTCTACACAACATCTGCAAAGAAAGGAGAGCTTTAAATGATATACTGGACCAGATGGATTTCACAGATATCTACAGAACTTTACATCCAAACTCAACTGAATACACATTCTTCTCAAGTGCACATGGAAATTTCTTCAGAATACACCACATACTGGATAACAAATCGGATCTGAACTGATACCAAAAGATTAGGATCATCCCCTGCATATTCTCAGACCATAATTCCTTGAAATTAGAACTAAATCACAACACGAAGTTTGCAAGGACCTCAAACACGTGGAGGTTAAGGAACATCCTGCTAAAAGATGAAAGGGTCAACCAAGAAATGAAGGAAGAATTAAAAAGATCCATGGAAACTAATGAGAATGAAGATACAACCGTTTAAAATCTTTGGGATGCAGGAAAAGGAGTCCTGAGGGGGAAATACATCACAATATAAGCATCCATTCAAAAACTGGAAAGAACTAAAATAGAAAAGATAACCTTACACCTAAAGGAACTAGAGAAAAAACAGCAAATAAATCCTACACCCAGCAGAAAAAGACAGTTAATAAAGATTCGGGCAGAACTCAACAAAATTGAGACCAGAAGAACTGTGGAATAGATCAACAAAACAAGGAGTTGGTTCTTTGAAAGAATTAATAAGATAGATAAACCATTAGCCAGCCTTATTAAAAAGAAGAGAGAGAAGACTCAAATTAATAAAATCATGAATGAGAAAGGAGAGATCACTACCAACACCAAGGAAATACAAACGATATTAAGAACATATTATGAACAGCTATACGCCAATAAATCAGGCAATCTAGAAGAAATGGATGCATTCCTGGAAAGCCACAAACTACCAAACCTGGAACAGGAAGAAATAGAAAACCTGAACAGGCCAATAACCAGGGAGGAAATGGAAGCAGTCATCAAAAACCTCCCAGGACACAAGAGTCCAGGGCCAGATGGCTTCCCAGGGGAATTCTATCAAACGTTTAAAGAAGAAACAATATCTATTCTACTAAAGCTGTTTGGAAAGATAGAAAGAGATGGAGTACTTCCAAATTCGTTCTACGAGGCCAGCATCACCCTAATTCCAAAACCAGACAAAGACCCCACCAAAAAGGAGAATTACAGACCAATATCCCTGATGAACATGGGTGCAAAAATTCTCAACAAGATACTAGCCAATAGGATCCAACAGCACATTAAGAAAATTATTCACCACGACCAAGTAGGATTTATCCCCGGGACACAAGGCTGGTTCAACACTCGTAAAACAATCAATGTGATTCATCATATCAGCAAGAGAAAAACCAAGAACCATATGATCCTCTCATTAGATGCAGAGAAAACATTTGACAAAATACAGCATCCATTCCTGATCAAAGCTCTGATTCAGAGTGTACGGATAGAGGGAACATTCATCAATATCATAAAAGCCATCGACGAAAAGCCCACTGCAAATATAATTATCAACAGGAAAGAACTGGGAGCCTTTCCCCTAAGATCAGGAACAAGACAGGGATGTCCACTCTCACCACTGCTATTCAACATAGTACTAGAAGTCCTAGCCTCAGCAATCAGACACCAAAAAGACATTAAAGGCATTCAAATTGGCAAAGAAGTCAAACTCTCCCTCTTCACCGGTGACATGATACTCTACATTGAAACCCCAAAAGACTCCACCTCAAGATTGCTAGAACTCATACAGCAATTTGGCAGCATGGCAGGATACAAAATCAATGCCCAGAAATCAGTGGCATTTCTATACACTAACAATGGATGAGACTGAAGAAAGAGAAATTAAGGAGTCAATCCCATTTACAATTGCAACCAAAAGCATAAGATACCTAGAAATAAACCTAACCAAAGAGGTAAAGGATCTATACCCTAAAACTATAGAACACTTCTTAAAATAATTGAAGAAAACAGAAAGAGATGGAAAAATATTCCATGCTCAAGGATTGGCAGAATTAATATTGTGAAAATGTCAATGTTACCCAGGGCAATTTACACATTTAATGCCATCCCTATCAAAATACCATGGACTTTCTTCAGAGAGTTAGAACAAATTATTTTAAGATTTGTGTGGAATCAGAAAAGACCCCGAATAGCCAGGGGTATTTTAAAAAAGAAAACCATATCTGGGGGCATCACAATGCCACATTTCAGGTTGTACTACAAAGCTGTGATCATCAAGACAGTGTGGTACTGGCACAAAAACAGACACATAGATCAATGGAACAGAATAGAAAATCCAGAAGCGGACCCTCAATTTATGGTCAACTAATATTCAATAAAGGAGGAAAGCTTCTCCACAGGAAGAAAGACAGTCCCTTCAATAAATGGTGCTGGGAAAATTGGACATCCACATGCAGAAGAATGAAACTAGACCACTCTCTTTCACCATACACAAAGATAAACTCAAAATGGATGAAAGATCTAAATGTGGGACAAGATTCCATCAAAATCCTAGAGAAGAACACAGGCAACACCCTTTTTGAACTCGGCCATAGTAACTTCTTGCAAGATACATCCACGAAGGCAAAAGAAACAAAAGCAAAAATGAACTACTGGGACTTCATCAAGATAAGAAGCTTTTGCACAGCAAAGGATACAGTCAACAAAACTAAAAGACAACCTACAGAATGGGAGATGATGCTTGCACATGACGTTTCAGATAATGGGCTATTTCCCAAGATCTATAAAAAAATTATTAAACTCAACACCAAAGAAACAAACAATCCAATCATGAAATGGGCAAAAGACATGAAGAGAAATCTCACAGAGGAAGACATAGACATGGCCAACATGCACATGAGAAAATGCTCTGCATCACTTGCCCTCAGGGAAATACAAATCAAAACCACAATGAGATACCACCTCACACCAGTGAAAATGGGGAAAATTAACAAGGTAGGAAACCACAAATGTTGGAGAGGATGCGAGAAAAGGGAAGCCTCTTACACTGTTGGTGGGAATGTGAACTGGTGCAGCCACTCTGGAAAACTGTGTGGAGGCTCATCAAAGAGTTAAAAATAGACCTGCCCTATGACCAGCAATTGCACTGTTGGGGATTTGCCCCAAAGATACAGATGCAATGAAACGCCGGGACACCTGCACCCTGATGTTTATAACAGCAATGTCCACGATAGCTAAACTGTGGAAGGAGCCTTGGTGTCCATTGAAAGTTGAATGGATAAAGAAGATGTGGTTTATGTATACAATGGAATATTACTCAGCCTTAGAAATGACAAATACCCACCATTTGCTTCAACGTGGATGGAACTGGAGGGTATTATGCTGAGTGAAATAAGTCAATCAGAGAAGAACAGACATTCTCATTCATTTGAGGAATATAAATAATAGTGAAAGGGAATATAAGGGAAGGTAGAAGAAATGTGTGGGAAATATCAGAAAGGGAGACAGAACATAAAGATTCCTATGTCTGGGAAACAAACTAGGGGTTGTGGAAGGGGAGGATGGTGGGGGGTGGGGGTGAGTAAGTGACGGGCACTGAGAGGAGCACTTGATGGGATGAGCACTGGGTGTTATTCTGTATGTTGTTAAATCGAACACCAATAATAAATAAATTTATTAAAACCAAACCAAACCAAACCAAACCAAAACAAAACAAAACAAAATAACAGCCAGATTCACCTGCTCCCTGAGCAGTGGCTTCAGTGTTGGTGGCTATAACACACTGGTACCAGCAGAAGCCAGGGAGCCCTCCCTGTTACCTCCTGTACTACTACTCAGAATCAGATAAACACCATGGCTCCGGGATCACCAGCTGCTTCCCTGGCCCTATGGACACCTCGGCCAATGCAGGGCTCCTGCTCATCCTTGGGCTGCAGCCTGAGGACGAGGCTGACTACTACTGCGGTATACTCCACAGCAGTGGGAGCAGCTACTCTTACCCACAGTGTCTCAGAAAATGAGGAAGTGAGACAAAAACTTCTCCAACAACAGGTTTTGTCTCTGAGTCTCTTTTATTGAGAAGCATCTGTGGAGGCTCCTGTAGGGAGAATCATATGTGGGGAGACCTGTCGTTGAGGAGGGAGGAGTTACACATGGATTCTGCTGTAGCTTGAGATAGCACAGGTTCCCCAGGAGCACACCCAGATGAAGGAATAGAGACCAGGTGCTCGTGCCCCAGAGTCTGGGGTAAATTATAAAGAGTACATATTTTGGGACTCCAGTGGTTGAGCATATCCCTTTGGCTCAGGGCATTATCCCAGAGTTCTGGGATCGAGTCCCACATCTGGCTCCCTGTGAGGAGCCTGCTTATCATTCTCCCTATGTCTCTGCCTTCTCTCTGTGTCTCTCATGAATCAATGCCTGAAATATTTTAAAAAATGATTACATTTTAAAGCCAAAACCTCAACCTTTCCTTCCTGTTGTGTCTCTGTGACTACAAACAGGAAGAAGGAACATCAGGTCCATTTTAAGATCCTTCTACCTGAACTAAGAATCAAATTGGCATAAGACAGATTAATCAGATAAAATCAATTTTAATAGCCCATATATGGGAATTTGCATGGACATGGAAATTCCAAAGACACCCTGACAAAATGAGGGATCTCTGGTTTTGGGAACTAAGGAAAAGTTAGGGGTCGAGTATTCAATGCAAAGAAATACCATTCAGACAAGAAGAGTCATCTTTTGCTGACAAATGTGTATGTGGCCGCTGGGAAGCAGTGACACATGGAGGACTTTGACCAAACAGGCCTGCTGGGTCCCTCCCTGTCTGCCCCACAAAGTTCATGTCCTGTTGTCCTTGTCTGTGCTGCGAGCTCTCTTCCTGCATCAGATGCTTGGCCTACATTCCTTTACTTGACTCAGGGTGTGGTGAGGAGCTGTTCCGGAGTCTGCTGGGTTTCAACTGCTTTTTCACTCAGGATCATCTTCATGACAAAGTGGCCCATTTAGGAGCATCCTTCCCTTGTCCCCTCCAGCTCTCTCCTCTGGTTTTTCCCTGAAGTCTCACACAGTCACATGTGAGCTGGGAGTGTGTTTCCTCTGGTTGAACCAGAACACTTGTCTGACCATAGGTAAGTTCACTTAATCTCATTTCAGGAGGCAGACATGCAGGTGGGCCTGCCAAGTTAGGCCCACAAAGTAAAACACAGGATAATGGTTGGAGCTAATTATAAACTCAGGTCTGAGGCCTGGGTACTGCCAGGGAGAAGACTCCTAGGTGTGGGGCTGGAAGCATCTGCAGATGGAGTGAGGGCAGGCAGTGACTCTGCTGGGTTTTCCTGGTTTCTAGTTTTGATGTCTCTGGTGATTTTTTTCTAAGTGGCCCACAAAGCAGCAAGCAGAAAGATTATCTACATGTGATCTAATGCGCGGATTTCTTTCAAGTTTATATCAAGCAACTCATATTAAATTGTAGAGCATCTGGAAAAACAGCAACTTTAGCTCTGAAACGATTTCTATTGTGAGAAAGTGGGAGAAAAAAAATTTTTAACCATTACCTTGGACAGATATAGCCAGACATTGCAGGATACTAGAAATATCAGGATCTAGTCCTATTTATAATGAACAGTATTAAAATCTAATATCTATCATATATGTTCCTGAAAGTTATTTGTCTCTATAATCATCCCTAGTTTTACTGAAGATAGCCAAATTAATATGAATGTACTTTCAAAATAAGTCTAGTTTCAAAAAAAATGTACTAATTATTTCAAAATTGAACCAAGAATAGTGGTTGACCATATAGGTTCTTTAACACTTGCTTTTCTAGAACTTCCATGAGGAATCTCTAGATTGCACTTTTAGCTGCCCTTCAAGAGCATGAGGCAAGCCAACTACTTAGCAACAGGCTTCCCACATGAAACCTATAGAACTGGTGAATTCTTCTCAAGCTACTCAAAATATCTTGTGGTTTCTGCACCTGCCAGAAAGTGACCTTCTTTACTCACCTGGTGAGGCTGCTGGGATACTAGTTAGAAGGGACCAGACTCGTATTTCTTAAGGGTTTTAATGGCTCCATCAAATTATGTTACTTCCTAAAGCTGTCTGGTCATATGTCTCTCAAATGTGATATTCCAGCAAACTGCTCTGTCACAAGGAGACCAGGTTCATATTGAATGAATAGAAGTAAATACATTGTCATAAAAATATAGACATATGTACTGAGAGTTTCTGAGTTTTAGAGTGATCAGTTAAGGAAAAAAGATGAATGCTTTCATTTGCTCACAAAGCTATATTTTAATAAAAATTTTCTAACTCCGCTTCAGATGAAAAAAAAGTTCCTAAATCTGTAAAAACAAATTATGTATATTTTGAGAGTCTGGAATATTTTGGGCACCTAGGTGGCTCAGTGGTTGAGCATCTGCTTTTGGCTCAGGGCATGATCCAGGCATCCTGGGATCAAGTGCCGCATCGGGTTCCCTATGGGGGAACCTGTTTCTCTTTCTGCTTATGTCCTGCCTTTCACTCTGTGTCTCTCAGAAATAAATGAATAAAATCTTCAAAAAAGAAAAAGGAACTTGCAAATTTTTACTTTTTGTCTTGTATAATTTTTATTGGAGTTCTGTTTGCCAACAAATAGCCTAACACCCAGTGCTCATCCTGCCAAGTGCCGCCCTCAGTGCCTGTCACCTAGTCACCCCAACCCCCCTTTCCATGACACCTTGTTAATTTCCCAGAGTTAGGAGTCTCTCATGTGCTGTCACCCTCACTGATATTTCCCACTCATTCTCTCCTCTTTCCCCTTTATTCGTTTTCACTATTTTTTATATTCCCCAACTGAATGAGACCATATAATGTTTGTCCTTCTTTAATTGACTTATTTCTTTTTTTTTTTTTTTTTTTTTTTTTTTTTTTTTTTTTTTTTTTTTTTTTTTTAAGATTTTATTTATTTATTCATGATAGTCACAGAGAGAGAGAGAGAGAGAGAGGCAGAGACACAGGCAGAGGGAGAAGCAGGCTCCATGCACCGGGAGCCCGACGTGGGATTCGATCCCGGGTCTCCAGGATCGCGCCCTGGGCCAAAGGCAGGCGCCAAACCGCTGCGCCACCCAGGGATCCCTAATTGACTTATTTCATTCAGCATAATAACCACAGTCACATCCATGTCAAAGCAAATGATGGGTATTTGTCGTTTCTAATGGCTGAGTAATATTCCTTTATATACATAAACCACATCTTCTTTATCCATTCATCTTTTGATGGACACCAAGGCTCCTTCCACAGTTTGGCTATTGTGGACATTGCTGCTAGAAACATCAGGGTGCAGGTGTCCCGGTGTTTCACTTCATCTGTATCTTTGGAGTAAATCCCCAGCAGTGCAATTGCTGGGTCATAGGGGAGCCCTATTTTTAACTCTTTGAGGAACCTCCACACAGTTTTCCAGAGTGGCTGCACCAGTTCACATTCCCACCAACAGTGCAAGAGTGTTCCCCTTTTACCGCATCCTCTTCAACTTTTGTTGTTTTCTGCCTTGTTAATTTTATTCATTCTCACTGGAGTGAGGTGGTATCTCATTGTGGTTTTGATTTGTATTTCCCTGATGGCAAGTGATGCAGAGCATTTTATCATGTGCATGTTGGCCATGTCTATGTCTTCCTCTGTGAGATTTCTCTTCATGTCTTTTGCCCATTTCATGATTGGATTGTTTGTTTCTTTGGTGTTGAGTTTAAGAAGTTCTTTATAGATCTTGGAAACTAGCCCTTTATCTGATACGTCATTTGCAAATATCATCTCCCATTCTGTAGGTTGTCTTCTAGTTTTGTTGACTGTATCCGTTGCTGTGCAAAAGCTTCTTATCTTGATGAAGTCCCAATAGTTCATTTTTGCTTTTGTTTCTTTTGCCTTCGTGGATGTGTCTTGCAAGAAGTTACTGTGGCCGAGTTCAAAAAGGGTGTTGCCTGTGTTCTCCTCTAGGATTTTGATGGAATCTTGTCCCACATTTAGATCTTTCATCCATTTTGAATTTATCTTTGTGTCTGGTGAAAGAGAGTGGTCTAGTTTCATTCTTCTGCATGTGGATGTCCAATTTTCCCAGCACCATTTCTTGAAGAAACTGTCTTTCTTCCAATGGATAGTCTTTCCTCCTTTATTGAATAAGTTGGCCATAAAGTTCAGGGTCCACTTCTGGGTTCTCTATTCTGTTCCATTGATCTATGTGTCTGTTTTTGTGCCAGTACCACACTGTCTTGATGATCACAGCTTTGTAGTACAACCTGAAATGTGGCATTGTGATGCCCCCAGATATGGTTTTCTTTTTTAAAATTCCCCTGGCTATTCGGGGTCTTTTCTGATTCCACACAAATCTTAAAATAATTTGTTCTAACTCTCTGAAGAAAGTCCAAGGTATTTTGATAGGGATGGCATTAAATGTGTAAATTGCCCTGGGTAACATTGACATTTTCACAATATTAATTCTGCCAATCCATGAGCATGGAATTTTTCCATGTCTTTGTGTCTTCCTCAATTTCTTTCAGAAGTGTTCTATAGTTTTTAGCGTATAGATCCTTTATGTCTTTGGTGAGGTTTATTCCTAGGTATCTTATGCTTTTGGATGCAATTGTAAATGGGATTGACTCCTTAATTTCTCTTTCTTCAGCCTCATTTTTTTAACATTCATTTATTTATTCATGAGACAGAGAGAGAGAGAGAGAGGCAGGCAGAGGGAGAAGCAGGCTCCATGCAGGAAGCCCAACGCGGGCCTCGATCCTGGGTCTCCAGGATCACACCCCGGGCTGTAGACGGCGGTAAAATGCTGTGCCACCGCGGCTGCCCTTTCTTCAGCCTCATTGTTAGTGTATAGAAATGCCATTGATTTCTGGGCATTGATTTTGTATCCTGCCACGCTACCAAATTGCTGTATGAGTTCTATCAATCTTGGGGTGGAGGCTTTTGGGTTTTCTATGTAGAGTATCATGTCATCAGCAAAGAGGGAGAGTTTGACTTCTTCTTTTAATGTCTTTTTGTTGCCTGATGGCTGAGGCTAGGACATCCAATACTATGTTGAATAGCAGTGGTTAGAGTGGACATCCTTGTCTTGTTCCTGATCTTAGGGGAAAGGCTCCCAGTGCTTCCCCATTGAGAATGATATTTGCAGTGGGCTTTTCGTAGACGGCTTTTAAGATGTCGAGGAAAGTTCCCTTTATCCCTACACTCTGAAGAGTTTTGATCAGGAATGGATGCTGTATTTTGTCAAACGCTTTCTCTGCCTCTGAGAGGATCATATGGTGCTTGGTTTTTCTCTTACTGATATGATGAATCACATTGATTGTTTTACGAGTGTTGAACCAACCTTGTGTCCCGGGGATAAATCCTACTTGGTCGTGGTGAATAATTTTCTTAATGTTTTGTTGGATCCTGTTGGCTAGTATCTGTTGAGAATTTTTGCATCCATGTTCATCAGGGATATTGGTCTGTAATTCTCCTTTTTGGTGGGGTCTTTGTCTGGTTTTGGAATTAGGGTGATGCTGGCCTCATAGAACGAATTTGGAAGTACTCCATCTCTTTCTATCTTTTCAAACAGCTTTAGTAGAATAGGGATGATTTCTTCTTTAAACGTTTGATAGAATTCCTCTGGGAAGCCATCTGACCATGGACTCTTCTGTCTTGGGAGGTTGTTGATGACTGCTTCAATTTCCTCCCTGGTTATTGGCCTGTTCAGGCTTTCTATTTCTTCCTGTTCCAGTTTTGGTAGTTTGTGGCTTTCCAGGAATGCGTCCATTTCTTCTAGATTGCCTAGTTTATTGGCGTATAGCGGTTCATATTATGTTTTTAAAATCGTGTGTATTTCCTTGGAGTTGGTAGTGATCTCTCCTTTCTCATTCATGATTTTATTAATTTGAGTCTCCTCTCTCTTCTTTTTAATAAGGTTGGCTAATGGTTTATCTATCTTATTAATTCTTTCAAAGAACCAACTCCTGGTTCTGTTGATCTGTTCCACAGTTCTTCTGGTCTCGATTTGGTTGAGTTCTGCTCGAATTTTAATTAATTCACTTCTTCTGCTGGGCGTGGGGTCAATCTACTGTTTTTTCTCTAGCTCCTTTAGGTGTAAGGTTAGCTTTTGTATTTGAGTTCTTTCCAGTTTTTGAATAGATGCTTGTATTGCGATGTATTTCCCCCTTAGGACTGCATTTGCTGCATCCCAAAGATTTTGAATGGTTGTATCTTCATTCTCATTAGTTTCCATGAATCTTTTTAATTCTTCCTTAAGTTCCTGATTGACCCTTTCATCTTTTAGCAGGATTGTCCTTAACCTCCACGTGTTTGACGTCCTTCCAAACTTCTTGTTGTGATTTAGTTCTAATTTCAAGGCATTATGGTCTGAGAATATGCAGGGAACGATCCCAATCTTTTGGTATTGGTTCAGTCCCAATTTGTGACCCAGTATGTGGTCTATTCTGGAGAAATTTCCATGTGCACTTGAGAAGAATGTGTATTCAGTTGAGTTTGGATGTAACGTTCTGTAGATATCTGTGAAATCCATCTACTCCAGTGTATCATTTAAAGCTCTCGTTTCTTTGGAAATGTTGTGCTTAGAAGACCTATCGAGGGTAGAAAGAGCTGGATTGAAGTCACCAAGTATAAGTGTATTATTATCTAAGTATTTCTTCACTTTGGTTATTAATTGGTTTAAATATTTGGCAGCTCCCACATTCGGGGCATATATATTCAGGATTGTTAAGTCCTCTTGTTGGATGGATCCTTTAAGTATGAGATAGTGTCCCTCTTCATCTCTCACTACAGTCTTCGGGGTAAATTTTAGTTTATCTGATATAAGGATGGCTACCCCTGCTTTCTTTTGAGGACCATTCGAATGGTAACTGGTTCTCCAACCTTTTATTTTCTGGTTGTAGGTGTCCTTCTGTCTAAAATGAGTCTCAGGATCCCTGGGTGGCGCAGTTGTTTGGCGCCTGCCTTTGGCCCAGGGCGCGATCCTGGAGACCCGGGATCGAATCCCACGTCGGGGCCCGGTGCATGGAGCCTGCTTCTCCCTCTGCCTGAGTCTCTGCCTATCTCTCTCTCTCTCTGTGTGTTACTATCATAAATAAATAAAAATGAAAATAAAATAAAATGAGTCTCTTGTAGACAGCAAATAGATGGGTCCTGCTTTTTTATCCAGTCTGAAACCCTGTGCCTTTTGATGGGGTCATTAAGCCCGTTCACGTTCAGAGTTACTATTGACAGATATGAGTTTAGTGTCATCATGGTATCTATTCAGTCCTTGTTTTTGTGGATTGTTGCACTGAACTTCTTCTTAAAGGGGAATTTTAAGAGTCCCCCTTAAAAGTTCTTGCAGAGTTGGTTTGGAGGTCACATATTCTTTCAGTTCCTGCCTGTCTTGGAAGCTCTTTATCTCTCCTTCTATTTTGATTGAGAGCCTTGCCAGATAAATTATTCTTGGTTGCATGTTCTTCTCATTTAGGACCCTGAATATATCCTGCCAGCCTTTTCTGGCCTCCAGGTCTCTCTGGAGAGGTCTGCTGTTACCCTAATATTCCTCCCCATAAAAGTCAGGGCTTTCTTGTCTCTTGCTGCTTTAAGGATCTTCTCTTTGTCCTTGGAATTTGTAAGCTTCACTATGAAATGTCGAGGTGTTTAATGGTTTTTATTGATTTTAGGGGGGGATCTCTCTATTTCCTGGATCTGAATGCCTGTTTCCCTTCCCAGATTAGGAAAGTTTTCAGCTAGGATTTGTTCAAATACATATTTGGCCCTCTGTCCCTTTCGGCGCCCTCAGGAACCCCAATTAAACGTATGTTTTTCTTCCTCACACTGTCGTTTATTTCCCTTAATCTGTCTTCATGGTCTTAATTTTCTGTCTCTTTTTTCCTCAGTTTCTCTCTTTGCCGTCAACTTATGTTCTATGTCACTCACCCGTTCTTCCACCTCTTTAACCCTCATCGTTAGGACTTCTAGTTTGGATTGCATCTCATTCAATTGATTTTTAATTTCTGCCTGATTGGATCTAAATTCTGCATGAAGTCTCTTGAGTCCTTTATGCTTTTTTCTAGAGCCACCAGTAGCTGTATAATAGTGCTTCTGAACTGGCTTTCTGACATTGAATTGTAATCCAGATTTTGTAATTCTGTGGGAGAGAGGAGTGTTTCTGATTCTTTCTTTTGAGGTGAGTTTTTCCTTCTAGTCATTTAGCTCAGCGCAGAGTGGCCAAAAAACATGTTGTATTGGGAAAAGGAGAAAAAGAGAGAGAGAGACGGAAAGAAAAGAGAAAAAGAAAAAAGAAAAAAGGAAGAAAAAAATGAAAAAAGAGAAGAAAAAGAGAAAGAAAAAGAAAGGCGAGAAAAATGGTGGGGGAAGCAATCAGAAATCAAAAAGAAAGAAAAAAAAAGAAGAAGAAAAAAAACACGGGGGAGTATCTTCTGACTCTATACTTTAAGTCCCTTGACTTCCCCTGGAACTTGTCAGTCTAGCTGGTCTTCTGGGGGAGGGGGCTGCTGTGCTCATTTTCAGGTGTTAGCACTTGGGGGAGCTGCTCTGCCCCCTGCCTGGTGCAGGGCTCGGTGGGGGTTGTTTACCCCGTGAGGCCGCAGGAGGAACAACCCCAGTGGTTGCTGCAGCTCTGGAAACCTGGATTCAGCTCCCGCAGGAACTATTCTGTCTGTAGGGCCTGGAGGCTCCGGGGTGGGGCCGCTGATCTGCTCAGCCCGGGGCAGGCGTGTCCTTGCTGTCCTGGGCCCTCCTGGCCTCTGCCTGTCCTGGAGTGAGGCCGGATCCTGGGCTGTGTACTGGCGCCCTGTGCTCCGGAGTCTGTGCTGTTGGATTCGCGCTCCCTCCCCGCAGCCCCCCGGCGGAGCCGCCACCCGAGCCCGTCCGAGCTGCTCCGGATCCCGCCGCGCGCTGCAACTCTTTAGGGATCTCAGCGCACTCTCCCCGGGGCGCAGGTGTCTGTTACTGTCCCAGGGAGCCTGAGGGCATCCCCGCCCTCCTGGGGTGCTGTTCCAACTCCCTGCGGGCGCCTTTCTGCCCGGGAAGGTTTGTGCAGCTTCTGCTTCTCCGGGACGGGGCTCTCCTGTCCTGGGGACCCTCGCCCTGGCCTCAGCCCGGCTCCTCACGGGCTCCCTCCCCCTTGGATGCCTTTTGTTTCTTTATTTCTTTTTCCCCGTCTTCCTACCTTGATAGAAGTCCGAACTCTTCTCACTGTAGCCTTCCAGCTGGTCTCTTTAAATCTCAGGCCGAATTCGTAGATTTTCAGGATAATTTGAAGGTTATCTAGGTAATTTGGTGGAGACAGGTGATTTGGGGACCCTACTCTTCCGCCATCTTGCCCCTCCTTCTCATGCGTTTCTTGACCATGTGTATGTCTTCTTCAGTGAAATGGAAAAAGCATTTTCTCTTCATTAAATGGTACTGGGAAAATTGGACAGCCACATGCAGAAGAATGAAGCTGGATCATTCTCTTACACCACAGAAAAAGATAAACTCAAAATGAATGAAATATCTAAATATGAGATAAGAATCCATCAAAATCCTAAAGGAAAACACAGGCAACACTCTTTTTGAACTTGGCCACAGCAACTTCTTGCAAGATACACCCATGAAGGCAAGGGAAACATAAGCGAAAATTAACTATTGGGACTTAATCAAGATAAAAAAACTTCTTCACTGTAAATAAACAGTCAACAAAACTCCAAGACAACCTACAGAATGGGAGAAGATATTTGCAAATGACGTACCAGATAAAGGGCTAGTATCCAAGATCTATAAAGAACTTATTAAACTCAACATCAACGAAATAAATAATCCAATCATGAAATTAGCAAAATACATGAATAGAAATTTCAGTTCAGGTACTTTTAACTCTCTCTTCAATGTATTTTTTTTTTACCTTTTTCAAGTTTCTCTCTCCCTTCTGTACTCTTGAAAAGAAAAAGAAAAGCGAGAATTCACTTCTGTATTTTTATACTCTTAGGACAGATGCACATGAGTAGTTTTATGTATCTTCTGCTCTTCTTTTCATATTAGGATTCCACATCCCAGGTCCAAAAACAAGACCACTGCAGCCTCTTCTAAGACATAAGCAAGTTCAGCATGTACCTTAGTATGTAGAGGGGTTCTGACCACATCTATGAGTGTTTCCCTGTCCATTTTTTTTGCGTTTTTGATTCGGTTCAAAACTGAAGTCCCTTTTCCTTTATAGTTTTACATGCTTTGGTTATTATTCTGGGAGGAAGACCTTCAGATATGTACATTCTGCTGTTGCAGCAGCTTCCTAATGATTGGAAATTAAGAGTCAGTTACTTAAACAAATGAGCCATCCAGATGCCCTGTCTGTGCATAATTATTTATGAAAAGTTGGAAAATCTTTTACAGGTAGGACAAATGACCAGAGGACAATTGGATATCCGTAGAGGGAAATGAATCTCACCTAAACCTCTCACCTTCTAGAAAACCATCATTAAAAGTATCCTAGCCCTAACTATAAAACATAAAGTTACAATCTTTTAAAGAAAATAGAAAAAATTTTTACAGGATTTCTGTAAACATGTTTAGACAAAACACCAAAATCACAACATATAATTGAAAAAAACTGATAAGTTGAACTTCTTTAAAGACAATTCATTCTTCTTCCTTCATGAATCAGACAAATGATCTGAAAGAGATTAAAATACAACACAATTTATGGAAAAGTTGTTGGAACCCACCGCTTTAATGAACAAATGAACATAGCTGTGGAACACTCAAAATGTATGTGAATATTATAAATTGCAAATAAAAGACGGATATAACATTTGCAGGATCTTCTCTGGTGTGCCAGCAACTTACATCATAGTTTAGGTGAATGTTTGCATCTCACAGAAATCGGGATTCCTTTGGAGAGTGAAAAACATTATAGTTATCATGCGCAGCACTAGAGAAGCACACTGTCAGTGAATTAGATCACTGATATGTAAATAATCAGGGACCTGGTAAATTGAAGAAACCAGCTAGGCTTTCAGAGATTGGGGCCTAGTGAGGCGTGTGTCCTTTTGCCCAGTAGGTGGTGCTGTGGGACTGCCCTATGGTCTCCATACAGTTGCTAAGTGAGGATCATTCACTTAAAGAAGTGTGGACATTGGGGCTGGGCTTGTGTTCCCTGATGGGGAGTCAACAGCTGTGTCCGATCACTTTTGACAGAGTCCCCTAAGCAGGGATCCATGCACTGTCACTGCAGGTGCTTCCTCCCAGGGCTCACCACAGGGGGGAAACCAACCCTTATAATAAATGATAATTAATTAATTAATTATTAATTAAAATAATAGAAACAAACAAACAAACAAAGGAAAATCCAGCAAAGAAACAAACAATCCAATCATGAAATGGGCAAAAGACATGAACAGAAATCTCACAGAGGAAGACATAGACATGGCCAACAAGCACATGAGAAAATTCTCCGCATCTCCTGCCATCAGGGAAATACAAATCGAAACCACCAGGCGATACCACCTCACACCAGTGAGAAATTTCCAAATTAACAAGGCAGGAAACAACAAATATTAGAGAGGATTTGGAAAAAGGGGAACCCTCTTGCACTGTTGGTGGGAATGTGAAGTGGTGCAGCCACTCTGGAAAACTGTGTGGAGGTTCCTCAAAGAGTTAAAAATAGATCTGCCCTATGACCCAGTAACTGCATGCTGGGGATTTACCCCAAAGATACAGATGCAATGAAACGCTGGGACACCTGCACCCCGATGTTTTTAGCAGTAATGTCCACATTAGCCAAACTGTGGAAGGAGCCTTGGTGTCCATCGAAAGATAAATGGATAAAGAAGATGTGGTCTATGTATACAATGGAATATTGCTCAGCCATTAGAAATGACAAATACCCACCATTTGCTTCGACATGACTGGAACTGGAGGGTATTATGCTGAGTGAAGTAAGTCAATCGGAGAAGGACAGACGTTATTTGATCTCATTTATTTGGGGAATATAAAAAATAGTGAAAGCGAATAAAGGGGAAAGGAGAAAAATGAGTGGGAAATATCAGATAGGGAGACAGAACATGAGAGACTCATAACTCTGGGAAATGAACAAGAAGTGATGGAAAGGGGAGTGGGCGGGGGGTTGGGGTGACTGGGTGATGAGCACTGAGGGGGGCACTTGATGGGGTGAGCACTGAGTTTTAATCTATATATTGGCAAATTCAACAGCAAAAAAGGAAATTTTAAAAAACATTATTAATTAATTAATTAATTTGAGAGGGAGAAGATGAGGCAGGGAGGGGCAGTAGGAGTAGCAGACTTTAGTAAGTGGAGAGACAAACACAGGGCTCTATCTCTGGATACCAGGGACATGACCTGAGCTGAAGGTAGATATTAACTGACTGAGCTACCCAGACACCCCCCTCCTCCAATTAGAAATCCTTAATCCAGATTAAAAATGAGAAAGGTTTTGGATAGGTCACAGGACAAACTCTGTATCGCTGTTGCTGGAGGATGTCAGAAATAGGTGTAACCGCAGATTGACCCAAGAGCTGGGTTCAGGCCCTCTGAGGCTCTTCACCTCTGTTCTTGTCTGTGGTTGGTGTGTTCTGGTTGCCTTGCTCCTCCAGAGTCTGCCCCAAGGATGTATACTTGAGATAGTGATTTGGTGTACACATGCCTCAACCTAGTAAAGACCTCTTCATAAAGTTATGATTCAGTGGATGTGTGTGAGGATCTATTAATCTTGCTGCTGATCAAGACAAGACTTGTATGCATGTCCCCTTTACTTACTAGTCATCTACTGATCTAGGATGGCCTTCCTCTTTCTCCTGTCTCTCCCAGCTCTCTCAGAACTGGGGCATTTCAGCTCACATGTAGGAGCTCCCAAAAGTGTTGGAAACCAACACCAGGTGGGCAGAGCTGAGCACCTGTACTGAGGCGCCTGGAATGGAGCAGGGATGTGTGAAGCGCAAGGCCATGCTTGAGAGAGCATGGAGAAGGTTACTGTTGAAGTTCTGTAGGAGGTGAGGGAGTCTGCACAGGCAGTGGCTCCACATAGCCAGGGCGATCTCGTGTTGGATAGCATGAACAGCATCTCTGTGTCTGTCTTCACTGTGTGTCCCACACTTGAGATTTTTCCTTTTGTGTATGTGTTACTACTGAATACACAAAGCTGAAACCCCACCCGGACACCAAAGACAAATTCAACACCAGCTTGTTGAATACATTTGTAAATTCACCTCAATAGGAAATCCCTGAAGAGGAATAGATCTGTGGCAATAAAAAAATAACCTATGCCTGTGGACCTTTCTATATTTGGAGGTCTGATTTGATTGGATAGGAGTTGTGAACTAAGGAATTGATATTAGGACAGAGGACAAGAGGAATACATAGACTTCCGTCTTGGGGAGGGTGACAGACCCATGGACTGGATTCCATTTGTTCACATGGGGAAGAAGAAAGGACCCGACTAGCCTCCAGCTACTGGTTGAAGAAAATGAACAGCTGAATTGTGGAGAACATTCTGAGCACAGAAGACAAAGTTCTTGAGAAATGAACTGCAGCATGCAGGTCAGCTGTATGAAAATCTGCTAACATTTCACTTAACTGAGTACCTGTTGAATTGTCATTTGCCTACATAAGGATGCATTTTGTAAAACACATTATAGGATTGCAAAATTGTCGTATTTACCTCCCCATCCAAATTCCTTGAAAAGACCTCATAGTGGCAAATCTATTGAAGAATGATGGTACGTGAGTGCAATATTCACAGAGGAGAAGGCTCTTCAGATAGAGAAGGGGAGGATGGAAGCCAGTGAATAAATGCCTGAGAATTGATACCTCCATTGCATTTTACTTTTCGACAGTGTGGCATGCCGTAAACATAGCATCTGCAAAATGCCGTACATGATGCTCCTGTCACAATACCAATTAGAGGAACCTTTCTTTTATGACAACATGAAGCCGTGCAACACAATGTAATTTTTTGTGACAGTAGGTAAAAACTCTTATTTTGATGCATAGCAGATGGAAAACTAACAATGAAAGTGTAACCAAAATCACAGGCCAATGAAGTGATACAAAGTGTGCAGTGCCTTCTTTGGAGAAAAATATCTTAAGTTGTCACTGATGTACATTCCTGAACCTCCTAAAGATTGGGACACCTCCCAAGGGTGAGATACAACAGAATGAAGTACAATATATTAGTTTTACCATATCTAGAAATCAAATCAGCAATCTCTGAATAGACAGGGACCTGGCAAGTTGCAGAAACCTGCTGGACTCAGGTCTTTGGGCCAGGGTGAGTGTGTGCTCTGCAACCAGCAGGAGGTGCAGTGGGACTGCCTTGTGGTCCCTACTCCACTGCTTACTGAGGATCATTGACACTAAGGAGCCTGGTCCTGGGGGTTGGGCCCTGTGCTCCCAGCTGGGGACTCAGGCCTGGCAGAGATTTCTGAGGGATGTCCAGTGTATAATATCCTACAATGCACACGACCGCTTCTACCCACAACCTGGGAAGAGCGATCCCTGGTCCTCAGTGCTGAGGGAACTTCTGGGAGAAGAGAACTCCACAAACCAGAGAGAAATCAAGTAAGAGGAAAGAAATAAAAACCGGCCATGTGTCAATATGGACACATCACTGCTCTTGCTGTGATCCTCATCTGTGTGGTTCTACAAGATACATCACCTCAGTCCTGTCCCATGAACAGCCCAGGGATCTGTGTACAGACTCACTATGTGGAGCATGAATAGAGTAAAAATGTGCCCTGTGGGGATAGGAGGCCACATAAGGTGACACATGCCCTGGCCCTAAGGAGTTTGACAGTGGACAGTGTAGTGAGGAGGCATGAGTTATCTCTAATAGACTCATTGTGTCACCATGTCATACAATGCTTTGTCTAGGCCTGGACCCAGGGAGCATCCTTCACCTGTTTCTGAAGGATAAGAGTTGATAAGAACAAGAAATTTTCCACCTGCTGGTGCCTGTGTCAGGGCTCATAGCTCAGACCTCCCACCCCTGGCCCATTCAGCCACTCCCAGTCACACCCCATTAATATCCTCATGTAGTGGGACCTGGGGTCTTATTGGCAAGGATGGCCCCTCCCTCTCTCAGAGGATGAAGAGCGGAAGGGAGAGATTAGAGGTCTGCTCAGCTCTGCGACCACTGAAGGCAGGATCAATGATGACCTCCACCATGGCCTGGTCCCCTCTCCTCCTCACCCTCCTTGCTCACTGCACAGGTGATTGGATATGGGGATGAGAGAAGGGGCCATGGGAGGATAGATGTGCCTTGATTTCTCCTCTTGTCTAAAGAAAAGAACATCACTCTCTCTGTGTCTCTCCCCCGTTCAGGGTCCTGGGCCCAGTCTGTGCTGAATCAGCTGCCTTCAGTGTTAGGATCCCTGGGCCAGAGAATCACCATCTCCTGCTCTGGAAGCACGAATGACATCGGTATGCTTGGTGTGAACTGGTACCAAGAGCTCCCAGGAAAGGCCCCTAAACTCCTCGTAGATGGTACTGGGAATCGACCCTCAGGGGTCCCTGACCGATTTTCTGGCTCCAAATCTGGCAACTCAGGCACTCTGACCATCACTGGGCTCCAGGCTGAGGACGAGGCTGATTATTATTGTCAGTCCACTGATCTCACGCTTGGTGCTCCCCCAGTGCTCTGGGCCTAGAGGGAAGTGAGACACAAACCTGCTGTCCCTAGAACAGTGGCACTGCCTGTGCAGCCCTGGCCTTATGGCAAAGTCAGCTGCTTCTTTGATATGAACTGAGTTCTGAGATCCATCTCACTGAATTTGTTTACCCCAGTCTTTCCACATTCTTTGAAATTTCTCCTTGAAGCCTATCCTTGGGAGCTAGATATTGTGTGATTTTCTTAAATTGAGCACAGATTCCTGGGTGCCAGGGGCAGCTGTCCTGAAGATAGATTCCATGACAGATCAGGGCAGAATCAGCAACCCTGAATACAGGTCTGTCTGAGTCAGGACACATCAGAAGTGTCCCGTATGTGTCCTAGTACAAACAGCTCCGTGAATGGGCAACCAAATCCTCATCTATTATGGTGGTTAGATGTTCTGTGGACGCTGATCCATTCTCTGGCTCCTTGTCTGGTGATCTAGCTCCCTGACCATCGCTGGGCTGAGGAGGAGGCTGCTCCTCAAAACCTCTCCTATGACAACATCTTAGAGCTCACACAGAGCTCCAGCCCTGTGGGAACTAAGATCAGAACCCCTTCCTCATCTGCTCAGGCTTAGCCTTTGGCTTCTGTTTCTGTTGCTCCTGCTTCCACCAACATGGATCTAGGTGCTTCCAGGGGAACCACTTGGGAGGAAGCAATCCACCTTCCCTCTGTCCCCAAAGTCATTCAGCCACTTCCTAGACAAAGGGGCTAAAAGGACACAGAAAGGTCATCTCCACCATCAGGTTAGTGCACAGAGTTTCTTTGGACTGAAGTACGTTGACTGGGGAGTGAAAGGTTCAGGGTGCTCATTCTCTCACCTGACCTCTGATGAATCCAGGATCTCCATCCTTGGTCATTTACCTATTTCTGGAATTTCGAGACCCATGTAATACTCTTAGTAGTCTTCAATAGGAAGGCCTATTATTTTTGCTCATTGGGGTGATTTCTCCTGTCACAACTGCACCAGCCCCAGAGAATCTATGGAAGAATTATATATTTGGGTCTTTTGAAATAACTTCATGACCATTCCCTCAATGCTATGATGTAACCAGTAATTTTTCTTTTTTACTTGTGTTGTCTAATACTTGAAGAAAATGTTGAATTATAATGGAATTTAAGTCACACTTGCTTGTTTCCAAACTTGTAGAAATGTACTCCACCCACCACCTCACTGGCTAATATCCTAGCTGTGGGGCTGAGTTTTGTGTGTGTGGGAGAGAGTGTGTTTAGTCAAAGGATCTTTCAGGGTCTAATGAGACCATGTGATATTCATCAGTTGATTTACTAATTTGATGTCTTATCTCAGAGGATTGAACATTATGCAATCCAATTCTATATCTAAAAAAAATCACTATAACAAAATTTGGAAACAATTCAATGTCGAAAAGCCAATTCAGAAGCACAATTATAAAGGTACTAGTGGCTTTGGGGAAAAAAAAAACATAAAGAATTCAAGAGACTTCATGCTTGCAGAATTTAGATCTAATCAGACCGAAATTTAAAATCAGTTAAAAGACATGCAATCCAAACTGGAGGTCCTAATGACAAGGGTAAACGAGGTAGAAGAACAAGTGAGTGACATAGAAGACAAGTTGATGGAAAAGAGGGAAACTGAAAAAAAAACAGAGAAAAACAATTAAAAGATCAAGAGGAAAGGTTAAGGGAAATTTATGACAGCCTCAGAAGGAAAAATTTCCGTTTAATTGGGGTTCCTGTGGGCACCAAAAGGGACAGAGATCCAGAATATGTATTTGAACAAATCGTAGCTGAGAAAATCCCTAGCTTGGGAAGGGAAACAGGCATTCCAATACAGGAGTTAGAGAGATATCCTCCCCCTAGAATCAATAAAAACCGCTCAACACCTCAACATTTAATAGGGAAAATTGCAAATTCCAAAGATAAAGAGAAGATCCTTAAAGCAGCAAGCGAAGAGAAATCCCTGACTTTTATGGGAAGAAGCATCAGGATAATAGCAGACCTCTCCACAGAGACCTGGCAGGCCAGCAAGGGCTGGCAGGATATATTCACAGTCCTACATGAGAAGAACATGCAGGACCATCCTTCTAAAAGTTGAAAGGATCAACCAGGAAATTAAGGAAGAATTAAAAATATTCGTGGAAACCAATGAGAATGAAGGCACAACCATTTAAAATCTTTGGGATAACGGGATCCCTGGGTGGCGCAGTGGTTTAGCGCCTGCCTTTGGCCCAGGGTGCGATCCTGGAGACCCGGGATCGAGTCCCACGTCAGGCTCCCGGTGCATGGAGCCTGCTTCTCCCTCTGCCTGTGTCTCCGCCTCTCTCTCTCTCTCTGTGACTATCATAAATAGGTAAAAATTAAAAAAAAATTTAAAATCTTTGGGATAGGGATCCCTGGGTGGCGCAGCGGTTTAGCGCCTGCCGTTGGCCCAGGGCGTGATCCTGGAGACCCGGGATCGAATCCCACGTCGGGCTCCCGGTGCATGGAGCCTGCTTCTCCCTCTGCCTGTGTCTCTGCCTCTCTCGCTCTCTCTGTGTGACTATCATAAATAAATAAAAATTAAAAAAAATAAAAAATAAAATCTTTGGGATACAGCAAAAGCAGACCTGAGGGGGAATACATTGCAATACAAGCATCCATCCAAAAACTGGAAAGAACTCAAATACAAAAGCTAACCTTGAACCTAAAGGAGCTGGAGAAAAAACAGCAAATAGATCCTACACCCAGCAGAAGAAGACAGTTAATAAATATTCGAGCAGAACTCAATGAAATTGAGACCAGAACTGTGGAACAGATCAGCAAAACCAGGAGTTGGTTCTTTGAAAGAATTAATAAGATAGATAAACCATTAGCCAGCCTTATGAAAAGAAGAAAGAGAAGACTCAAATTAATAAAATCATGAATGAGAAAGGAGAGATCACTACCAACACCAATGAAATACAAATGATTTTAAAAACATATTATGAACAGCTATATGCCAAAATATTAGGCAATCTAGAAGAAATGGACGCATTTCTAGAAAATCAGAAACTACCAAAACTGGAACATGAAGAAACAGAAAACCTGAACAGACCAATAACCAGGGATGAAATTGAAGCAGTCATCAAAAATCTCCCAAGGGGGATCCCTGGGTGGCTCAGTGGTTTCGCGCCTGCCTTTGGCACAAGGTGTGATCCTGGAGTCCCAGGATCGAGTCCCACGTCAGGCTCCCGGCATGGAGCCTGCTTCTCCCTCCTCCTGTGTCTCTGCCTCTCTCTCTCTCTATGTCTATCATTCATAAATAAATAAATATTTAAAAAAAAAAAAAAAAAAAAAAAAAACCTTCCAAGACAGAGAAGTCTATGGCTTCCCTGGGGAATTCTATCAAACATTTAAAGAACAGAACCATACCAATTCTACTAAAGCTCTTCGGAAAGATAGAAAGAGATGAAATGCTTCCAAACTCGTTCTATGAGGCCAACATCACCGTAATTCCAAAAGCAGACAAAGACGCCACGAAAAAGGTGAATTATAGACCAATATCCCTGATTAACATGGATGCAAAAATTCTCAGCAAGATACTTGCCAGTAGGTTAGAACAATACGGGCACTTCAGGGATTGAGCACTGGGTGTTATTCTATATGTTGGCAAATTGAACACCAATAAGAAATAAATTTATAAAAAGAAAAGGATACAAAAATACATTAGGAAGATTATTCACCAAAAAAAAAGATTATTCACCATGACCAAGTGGGATTTAACAAGAACCATATGATCCTCTCAATAGAAACAAAGAAAGCATGTGACAAATACAGCATCCATTCCTGATCCAAACTCTTCAGGGTAGGGATGGAGGGAACATTCCTCAGCATCTTAAAAGCCATCTACAAAAAGCCCACAGCAAATATCATTCTCAATGGGGAAACACTGGGAGCCTTTCCCCTAAGATCAGGAATGAGACAGGGATGTCCACTCTCACCACTCCTATTCAACATAGTACTAGAAGTCCTAGCCTCAACAATCAGGCAAGAAAAATACATAAAGGCATTCAAATTGGCAAAGAAGAAGTCAAACTCTCCCTCTTCGTCAATGACATGATACTCTACATAGAAAACCCAAAAGACTCCCCCCCCAAGATTCTTAGAACTCATACAGCAATTTGGCGGTGTGGCAGGATACAAAATCAATGCCCAGAAGTCAGTGGCATTTCTATACATTAACAATGGGACTGAAGAAAGAGAAATTAAGGAGTCAATCCCATTTACAATTGCACCCAAATGCATAAGATACCAAGAAATAAACCTAACCAAAGAAGTAAAGGATCTATACCCTAAAAACTACAGAACACTTCTGAAAGAAATGTAGGAAGACACAAAGTCTTGGAAAAGTATTCCATGCTCATGGATTGGAAGAATTAATATTTTGAAAATGTCCATGCTACCCAGGGCAAATTACACATTAATGTAATCCCTATCCAAATACCATGGGCGGGACTGTCCCTGTGGTGCAGCGGTTTTAGTGCCGCCTGCAGCCTGGGGTGTGATCTTGGAGGCCCAGAATAGAGTCCCACGTCGGGCTCCCTGCATGGAGCCTGCTTCTTCCTCTGCCTATGTCTCTGCTTATCTCTCTTTCTGTGTCTCTATGAATAAATTTTAAAAATCTTTAAAAAAAATACCATGGGTGGTAGGTTGCAGTGATGGGGGTAACAGGCACTGAGGGGGGCACTTGATGGGATGAGCACTCGGTGTTATGTTATATGTTGGCAAATTGAACTACATTTTAAAAAATATGTAAAAAATACAAAATAAAAATAAATAAATATATAAATAGATAAATAAATAAATAAATAAATAAATAAATAAATATCTTCTGAGCGAAAAAAAAATACCATGGACTTTCTTCAGAGAGGTGAAACAAATTATCTTAAGAATTGTGTGGAATAACACTAATGAGAATGGGAAAATTAACAAGGCAGGAAACAACAAATGTTGGAGAGGATGTGGAGAAAGGGGAACACTCTTGCACTGTTGCTGGGAATGTGAACTGGTGCAGCCACTCTGGAAAACTGTGTGGAGGTTTCTCAAAGAGTTAAAAATAGATCTGCCCTACGACCCAGCAATTGAGCTGCTGGGGATTTCCCTCAAAGATACAGATGCAGTGAAACTCCCAGACACCTGCACCCCGATGTTTCTAGCAGCAATGTCAACAATAGCCAAACTGTGGAAGGAGCCTTGGTGTCCATCGAGAGGTGAAAGGATAAAGAAGATGTGGTCTATGTATACAATGGAGTAATACTCAGCTATTAGAAACAACAAATACCCACCATTTGCTTCGACGTGGATGGAACTGGAGGGTATTATGCTGAGTGGAATAAGTCAATCAGAGTACAAACATTATATGATCTCATTCATTTGGGGAATATAAGAAACAGTGAAAGGGAAATAAAGGGGAAAGGAGAAAAAATGAGTGGGAAATATCAGAAAGGGAGACAGAGCATGAAAGACTCCTAACTCTGGGAAACGAATTAGGGGTCATGGAAGGGGAGGTGGGCGGTGGGTGGGGGTGACTGGGTGACCGGCACTGAGGTGGGCACTTGACGGGATGAGCACTGGGTGTTATTCTATATGCTGGCAAATTGAACACCAATAAAAAATAAAAAAGTAACATCAATTGAAACCAGATCCACCATGCATATTCTTCCAGGAGAGCTGAGGATTCCAGTGAGCTGTTTCGGTCCCTGGGTGCAATGAGACAGAAAGCAAGGTGCCTTGAAGAGTGAAGGGAAGTGTTTCACCTGGTGCTGGTGAGCTCTGCCCAGTTTGGGGGCCCAACTCAGAGGGAATACCTTCCCTTGGAGGCAGGGTGAAGTGTGCACCTGAGCTTACTGGAGACCAGAGCATCTGCCTGCACCCAAGCCAGGCAAGCTGCCATGGCTGCCAGGTCCTATATGTCCTAGGTCCTGGCCCATTATTGTTCTTTGCCAGCTTAGTGAGCCTCACTATACGCTTGTGATCACAGGGTGCCCAACTTTATCCACAGATCCAGGACTCATCTGTTCTTTTGTGACCACAACCTTTCTGTTTATCCCATATCAGACAAGATACCAGAAGGGAGGCCCCATGGACTTAGATTCTTGACCATGACTAACGCCAGCCCCCATGCAAATGTAGCTGCATGCAACTAGGTACCAAGAGCTCCCCATCAGATGCAGGATTCCACCACCCCAGGAACAGACCATGCCTTGTGGTCCCAGGTGCCAGGAGGGCTCCTGTACACCCAATCTCCTGACCCACCTTCGTTTCAGGCTGACTTCAAGGACCTAGCCTCCAGACTGGCTCCTCTAGACAGAGGCACCAACCCGTTACAATATGAGGCCAGAACCTACCGACCCAGACTCAAGACCACTCCCCCTCTGTGGCAACCAGCACATGGTCACCCCTGTGGTTGCAGAATCTCGGCCCACTCCAACAGCCCCAGGACCATGGCAATCGCTGCAGGAGGTGGAGATGGACAAGATGGGCCCTCTGTACTGAGTTAGGAAAGCACAGGGAGAAGGAGGGAGAGGACAAATCCTGAGCACAAGAGATAAGTTCTGTGAGCAAGTAAAGTGCAGAGTGTGGCTAATCTGGGTAATTGTCCCTAATGTTACCCTAAAAAATATATAAGTTCACCATTTGTAACAAGATGTTACCTATTGAGTTCATAGCCCAGAATATGAGCAATAATTTATAATTTTCATGTTTCAACACAATCCTACTAAGAGGATTACACACCAAATATGTGAAAAAATTAGGTTTGTCCAAAAACAAAAGACTCTGTACAGGGAGAAATGAATTATGGAGACAATGAGTGAGGGTCTGAATATGTCCCTAAAGTGTAGACTGTATGCTAACACAATATGGCCACACTAGTGCTCAACTGCGAACACACTGTGCTTCTCGGATTTTTCACTGATACAACAAATATTTTGGTACAAATGAACAAGGGAAATATCAGAAAGGGAGACAGAACATGAAAGAATCCTAACTCGGGGAAATGAACAAGGGGTAGTGGAGGGAAGGTGGGCAGGGGGTGTTGGGTGAATGGGTGATGGACACTGAGGTGGGCACTTAACGGGATGAACACTGGGTGTTATTGTATATGTTGGCAAATTGAACACCAATAAAAAATAAATTTACATAAAAAAACAAGACAAAACGAACAAGGGTAATGGGAATGGGAGGTGGGTGGGGAATGGGGTGACTGGGTGACAGGCAATGAGGGGTCACTTGACGGATGAACACTGGATGTTATAATATATGTTGGACAAATAACTCCAATAAAAATACACAAAAATAAACAAAAACGGGAGGTCAAAACGCAAATATATTTCTGTGAGAACATGTGGAAACTCATGCTTCTAATGCCAAGAGATGGAACCCATTCTGAGAGTCAGACCTGGACATGTCAATGGGGAGAGAACTGGTGAGCCCTGGAAACCAGCTGGGCTCTCAGGACTTTGGGCCTTGCCAAGGTGTGTGTCCTATGAACAGGAGGGGGCGCTGAGGGACTGCCCTGTGGTCCCTACAGGGCTGCTCAGTGAGGCCCCTTCACTCAGGGTGCCTGGGACTGAGAACTGGGTTCTGAGCTCCCTGACGGGGACTCAGCATGTGTGTCGCCTCTGGCCTGGCAGTCTCCCCTGGGGGCCTGTGTGCAGTCTCAGCAGGTGCTTCAGCCCAGGGCTCTCCCCAGGGCTGGAGCCACCTCCATCCTCCTCAGTGTGTGGTGTGAGCAGAGCTCCAGGATCAGGGACCAAGGAGGGGCTGAGCTGTCAGTGAGTGGAGCCCATGTGCTGGAAAGCCCCTCCTGTGGCAGACTGGGGGAGAGAAAGAGGAGGCCTGGGGCAGCCCAGCCCATGGAGGAGATCAGGGACTGTCACCCTGACCTGCGATCTTTAATGTTTATTCTACTCTGTCAGTGCACAGGTCAGGACTGACCTCAGGGACACAGAGCCACTGTCAGCCTACTTCAGCTGGTCTAGCTTAGAGGTTTGAAGAAATTCAGTCTGGCCCCTGGTTCATCACCCGTGAATGTGTCTGCAGGTTCCCCGTCAAGCCTGTGCTGACCCCAGCGCCCTCCCTCTCTGCATCCCTGGGAACAACAGCCAGACTCACCTGCACCCTGAGCAGCGGCTGGAGTGGTGGCTATAGGCTGGTTCCAGCAGCCAGGAAGCCTCCTGAGTACCTGCTGATGGTCTACTGAGACTCACCAGGCTATGGGTCCCCAGCATCTTCCTCTGGCTCCAAGGAAGCCTCGGCCAATGCAGGGCTCCTGCTCATCTCTGGCCTGCAGCCTGAGGTCGAGGCTGACTGTCACTGTGCTACAGACCATGGCAGTGGGAGCAGCTCCCGATACTCACACGTCTTAGATAAGGAGGACATGAGACAAAGACCCCTGGACCCACAGACATGGTCTGGAGCTACTTCTCAGAGAAACTTACCTGGAGATACATGCAGGGACACATATCTGTAGGAAGGTCTGGGTTCTTTCTTTTTTTATAGTTCTTTATTTATTTATTTATTTATTTATTTATTTATTTATTATTTTTTATTTATTTATTTATTATGTATGAGCAATATGGAGCGAGACAGAGACATATGCAGAGGGAGAAGCAGGCTCCCTGCAGGGAACCTGATGCATGACTCCATCCCTGGACCCTGAGACCACCTGAGCTGAAGATAGATGCTCAACCCCTGAGCCAACACAGAGCCCTAGAAGGTCTGGATTCAAAAGACAAAAGATAATGCTAAGGGGATGTCTGCAAAGTGACACATCACAGGACTTCTGAGGAAGACTGGAAGAGATGAGGAATCAGAGCCCAGCTGCACACCCCTTGGGGGCTAGAGAAGATGGACAGGGATAAATACTGTGTCTGCAACTGAACCTGCTACCCAGAAAATATTCATGCACAGTCAGTTCTATCATCTCATTCCATAAAGTGTGACCTTTGTCACTCCTCATGTACCCGCAGCTCATGCACTGTCTCTAACCCTGGTCACAGACAGTCTCCTCTCTCTGAACCAGACACATGTGAATTTGGACCAGGTCCTGCAGACTCTCCCTGACAACACCCCCACCCCCTCCCTCCCCTTCTCCCCTCTGCTCCCTTGTCCCTCAGGCTTGTCTCTCCCTCTGGTTCTTCAGGTCTGAGCTCCGTCTCCACCTCCGGATTTCAGAGAAAACCACAAATTACCTTGCTGATGTTTTCAGTCCCCAGGGTCCATTTATGAGGAGAAGAATGACCAGAAATTGAGGCTACATGTGACACCCTACATTCTCCTTCCTGTTTGTGTCACTCGGCAGCACCTGCACGTCTGATTCAGGGATGTTGTTACAGGGCTGCTCTCATATGAGTTCTCACTACCTGGATCAATCCTCCCCCAGGCAGAAGGGCTTTGAGACACGGGCCTTGAAATCCGGGTACCAGGACCTGAGATAAAGGGCATTCCCCCAGTGTGTGGAGAAGGCTTAGAAGGGAATGAGGGCACT
>NW_023330939.1:0-55440 GCF_011100685.1 Canis lupus familiaris
CCCCAAAATTTATATGCTGAAATTCTATTCCAGTACCTCAGATGTGACTATATTGGAAGAAGGGCCTTTCAGGAATGATTAAGTTAAAAGAATCCTTTAGAGTCAGCTTTAACCCAACCTGATAGTCTCCTTTACAGAAGAGGAAATCTCGACTCACAGAGACACTCTAGGGGTGTGTATGCACAGAGGAAAGACCATGTGAGAAACAGTGAGAAAGTGCTATATACAAACCAAGACCACAGAAAAGACCAAACCTGCTAACACCTTGATTTTGTACTTCCAGCCTCCAGAACCATGAGAAAATAAATTTCTGTCGTTTATGCCAACCAGTATGTGATATTTTGTTATGGCAGTTCTAGCAAACAAATGTACTTAGTATCCAAACTGCATACAAATCTAACCATTAGAAAACCATTCTAACTCTTAAGTGCCCTTGCTAGGGGCAAGTGTCTTAAAGTTGAGGGTTGTGTTTTTTTTTTTTCTTGTATATGGATGAACGAGATCTTACCTATTAAATATGTTATTGGATCATGGTTCCTGAAGGTGATTAAAGTTTGTGTTTGTGTGTGTGTTGTGTGGTGTTTTATGACTTAAATATCTTTTGTGTGTGTTTTTTAGCGTTTGGTTCTTTAAAGATTTGGAGAGGATATGTAAGTTGTGAGGCACTCGTTTTTCTGATTGTATGCTAATTATCAGGGCCTAAGTTAAATAAAGAAAAATATGTGTGCATGTAAAAAAAAAAAAGTTACCAGAAAATGTAAGATAAATGACACCTTGGGGACAAGAAATTTTCCATACCTCCAACAGATGGCATTTGGCATGTTACAGTGCATAAGGCAACAGCTGG
This sequence comes from Canis lupus familiaris, assembly GCF_011100685.1. Taxonomy (NCBI): domain Eukaryota; kingdom Metazoa; phylum Chordata; class Mammalia; order Carnivora; family Canidae; genus Canis; species Canis lupus. Next base: position 848 of record NW_023330939.1, read on the forward strand.
TACTGTCCATTCCTCTGTGCTAATAGGTGCCTATAGGCCCATGCTGACTAATGTTTGAGGCTAGGGCAAGCCCTATTTAGCATAATAGCAAAATTGAATGTATAAAGTGTACAGTGGATTTCCAAATTGAATCATCTATTCCAGAATTACTCAATCTTTGAATTATTAGGAAATGATAAACCCACATTCAAATCATGTCTTCCTTCTGACTTCCCTTTTCTCTAGACAACGCAAGTTGTCCTATTATTTCATAGCAACCCTTTCCCCACTATTTAGCCATGCCTATCATATTATTTGCTCTGGCTGCTATAACAAAATGCCATGTACTGGGTGGTGTAAACTACAGATTAATTTTTCAGAGTTCTGGAACCTGAGATGTCCAACAGCTAAAATCACAAGGAATGAAGGGGGAATTTCCTACTGCATCGACACAGCTGCAATAAGGAGGGTAAGGATAGGATAGAGTATGAAGCAGTGAGCTTCGAAATTGCTAGGGATTTCCTAGAGGGCATGTGTGAGAGAGCAACCTCCATTTGTAAAGCCTACAGAGGAATGCATATCACTAGGAGTAAGGGCAGATTTCATTTCAAAAAAGAAAATGAAGGGAACTTTCAAAATATTGGTGGTAGAAGTTATAGAGAAATTAGCTGATGACTAATTATGAGTTCCAGAAGTTTCTCTCCAGAATGGATTTGGGAAGGATGGAAGGGTTCAGAATAAGGGATATACAGAGCTAAAAGGACATGGATTTCTAAGCATGAGAGAGGCCAGGAACCTCAGCCTTTTCTCTTAGGTTTGTCAAGGTAACAAAAGTAGGGGTTCTTGGGTGGCTCAGTTGGTTAAGTGTCTGCCTTCAGCTTAGGTCATGATCTCAAGGTCCTGGGATCGAGCCCCACGACGGGTTCCCTGCTCAGTGGGGAGTCTGTTTCTCTCTCCCCCTGCCCTTTCATCTGGCTTGTGTCCTTTCTCTCATTTGCTCTCTCTCAAATAAATAAATAAAATCTTTTTTTAAAAAAAGGTAACAAAGATAACAAGAGTACATGGTATGATGTGGTAATTCAGACAGAGAGGAATGGAGTGCAGAAGAGTGGGTAAGGATCTTGCTCTAAGGTTGTGGAGCTATCAAAGAAGATTATAGGTCAGAAATGGGGCAAAGTTACCAGGAACATGTAGAATTTAAAGGAAATGTATTCCATCTGGAAATTATTGGAACTAATTTACAAACACGATCAATAAAGGGGCAGCTCTACTGTAACCTTTTGAGAATGGGTATATAATACCAACACTAAATACCATTATAATACATGTGATTATAAATGTATGTGTAATAAAACAGTAATTCCTAAATTATTGTTTAATGAAAATATTTAACTATAATTTCCTTTGTGAATATAATGTTTCATTGTAAAAACTTAACCTAATTGAAAAGTATATAGAGAAATATGATAAAGTTAAATATGTTACCATCTGAAATTAATAACCATTAACATAAACATAAATAGCACTTGCTTCAGATCATATTTCAATATAATTTGTTAAGTAAGAAAAACACAATACTCCTTTGAACATTTTGCCTGGCCCATTCTTCTTCCTTCTTTCTAGAAGCAACCACTACCATAAAATTTATTTATTCTTGATTTTATCCTCATGTACATTTTAACGTAGGTATACATCCATGAAAGCATGTAATATTATTTTGTGAGTTTAAATATATTACATACATTTTATGATATTATTATCGAAATCATGTTATCTTTACCTGCCAGTATAGAATTACCTTCTTTTCACTTAACATTATACTTGAGAGATCTATTCTATCACATAAATACACCATGATGTAATTAGCATTTATCTGTTAATAACATTTTGGTTGCTTTTGGTTTTTAATATTCCAACAATGTCACAATGAAGAACTGTCAATACATCTCCTTGAACACATTTTTAAAATTTATCAAGGGTATTTACTTAGAAGAGGAATTGCTGAGTTGTAAGGGATGGGTTTTTCAAACTTATTAGCTATTACAAACTTAGTCCTCAAGGAAGTTGTACCAATTTCTTCTCCAACCAGCAAAATTTTTAAGAATATCTATTTACCTATAACCTTGTCTACACTTGGGATTGTCAGACCAATAAATTTGTCAATTTGATAGGTGAGATAATATATCTCACTCCTTTAATTTGCTTTTCCTCGATTGTCAGTGAAGTTGGACTTACTATTATTTGTATGTTGACCATTCTTGTATCATTTTGTAAATTTCTAGTTCATATCTTTGTCCCATGGATATATCATATGTTCTGAGTTTTATGTTTTGTCTGCTATACATGTTTCAAATAGTTTTGGTGCTTGCCTTTAGCTTTGTATTGGTATCATCTGGAAGATTTTCAGTATGATATAATTGAATTGATCAAATTTTTCTGCTTAAAATCTTTACTTTTGTGTCTGGTTTAAGGTCATTGGTAAATTATTTTACTCTTTGCAGAATCCAAAGCGATAGCTCACACTATTATTTCATGCAAAGAGTTAGCTCAGCAATGAAGTAGAACGATCAAAATTGTATGACCAGACTCAGAATGGTCATTTTCCAGATAGACTACTATCAATCATATGAGAAATATGTTACTGATTATCAGATACTACTAAGTAGGTAGGACTATAAATGTTGAAAAGAGTATTTCCCATCCACTTTGCCTTGTACATGTTTATGATAGGATAAGTTTGATGATGAGCTTTGTAAAGTTGTTACAGGAAATGTTTGGAGCAGACACAGATAACAAAATCAATACTGTCTAGATGGACTGGGTTCATGTGAGCAGATTTATTATCTTGACCTTTCACTCCAAATGCCCTGTCTTATTTTGTTATTATAAAAGTTAAACATACTTATTTATAAAGTGACAGGGAATAGATAACTCTGATGTGACAACTTTATTAAAATCTCAGGGTTTGGGTATAATTGTGAGCCCAGCACTAATTTTGGTTTCTTTTAAAAATGATTCTGTTCCCAGATAAAGGTCATTTCATTGTTTCCTCCACCTCACTTCCTGGAGGACTGAGTACAATCAAATTCTACTCTATATATCTATTTAGAGCCTATAGGTTTCTAATGGATAGGTGAGGATATGGACATATTAAATAAACTAAATCCTTTCTCTCTTCAGAATATGCACTAAAAATAGAACACTCTAGTAACCAAACAAAAAGAGACAGCATAGTGTTGTGCACATAGCAGATGGACAATAAATCTATGCAGAATTAATAGATTAAAAATTATAATATGTTAGTATATTCAAAGGATCATGAAGACCTCTTTGTCTCCATCATCTATGAAAGATTTAGTTCGAGCTTACACAATTCTTTATTTGGATATTCTAAATTCTGCCCATGTGCTATTGGAGCTAAATTATTTCAATTTTTTCTACATACTTCATGCAAACAAGTGGCCTGACAAGTCCCAAAGCTCTAGCATTGTATTTACCATGTAGCTGTATGTTTTATAAAGGAACATAAGTATATTTATACAAGATACACTAGAAGGCTGATGTCTTTAGCTCAGGAAAAGACCCAGTGGAATTTACTACTGGTTTTTTCACATTTTGTAGGGAAAGGAATTCACATAACAGCTGATGAAATCCAATAAGCTAGATACATTAGGGATTTTTTTCATAGTCCCTTAAAAATTCATTTAGTGTAAATAAGCATGTTTTTCTCTACTTTCTGTCTACATAGTGTTTTAAATTTTTTAAATAATAAAACTGAACCTTATGAACAGTGTTCGGTAGTGGCTAAAAAAATCCCTTAAGACTAGATATTACTTGATATTATGCTTATATCAGTGCAGTTGCTCTTGAAAATTATTAAGTAACCAAACTTGGTTCCTTTTTTGTATCAGTATTTATAAGCAGGTTGAATGACCATTTGGAATACAAAAATTGGTTCAAACTATTTGCTACAAACTATCTCTGTGGCCTCATAACTGAATGTTTGGTGTTTCCCAACCCTGCTTAACTTAATGCCACCAAGAGTCTCTGACAACACATTTTACCCAAATTACTGCTGATGTATTTCTGTGAGTGTTCTCTTGTAGTGGACAAGTGAAATTCCATCTTTTTTGAATTATAGCTATATTTATTTGACTTGATCGTTTTATTGTCTGTCCTCTAGCTTTATCTCATTTTCCATCTTTAGTTTCCATGATCTTCAGAATACTATATAGTCTTTCCATTAAAACAAGTTGATATCATTCTTATTTGAAATAGTTGACAATTATTGGAAGAATTATAGTATCATGGGGTGTTGTAAATGGGGTTAATAGTTAGCAGTGATTCCTAGCCACTGGTGGCCTTGTGGAATGGAAAGATAGTATTCTCAGTTAAGTCCATCATTTTTGGGTGTATCCAGTTTCAACTCAACAAGCCCCTTGAACAAATTTGTTACCTTATCCCAAGGAATATATGATTGAAAGTTTTAAAAATTCACTGGACATTAGAAGATTATAAAGGATCATCTTCACTTCTAGACTTTGACAATCTTAATAAAGCCTAAAGAAACACATTGAAGAAGCACAATGTGTTAGCGCTAGCTCATCTCCCCTATAATTTTTATTGATAAAGAAATTAGGGACAGTCCTAAATCATTGCAGTTATCATTAATCTTTTTCAGAGAAGCATCCTGGTCAGTTATCAAGCTCTCAAGAATTGAAAAAAAACACACACACACACACAAACAAACTTCCAGCTACCTTTCTTTTGCTATCCTGTACTGTTTCTAGGAATTTTTTTTTTAATCCAAAAATTGGTGAAGTGGAACAGACACACAGTAATGCCATGTCAACATTTATTTATGGCCTGCCAGTTAAGATGGACAACATAAAAAAGTGTAGGATTTTAAAAACAGTGCTTGCAAAGAATTCCGTGGTGAGGTGGTACATCTCACTTGTCAAACTGGGAATGGAGACAGTACAATCTATATCTGTGATTATTTGCTTGGGTACACCGTCCATTTCCCCAGATCCTACATTAATCATTTTATTTCTACTTGCTTGACATAACATTCCAACTTCAGAATAGAAAATGCTCTATTTTTATTTATCCTCTTGCATTTCATGATTTCCACAGACCTTATTAGATTTAATAGGTGCTATTTATTTTAAATATAACAAACCATATGTTATGAATGGCATGTGTTGTAAAGGTCTGTAGGATTATTCAGTTATTTTGAATTTGGAATAATTTTGCCCATAAAGGTAATGCTGTGAATGCACACTAAATTTTTAGAGCTAATGATGAAATTGCACCTATTTCACGATGCAACCAAAACTGTAATTCTGAAGGTAACATTTCTTTCTGCAAATCATCATTTATAATTTTCTTCTGTAGGTGTAGGATTTTCTTACGCAGCTATTCAACCTCAAAAATATTGAGTGAGTGCATGCTAAATGCCAGAAATTAGGGATTTAATAGTTCTAAAAACACTATTTCTGTTCCTTAAAAGCATGCAAATAGTCTAGCATGGGTGACACAAAGTACTAGGCAAAGACAGATACAGTGGTAGAGCTGCTCAGCCCACTTCACTGCAGCATGATGCACACCCTGGTCAAGGGCAAGGCAGAGAGATCAGAGCAGGAGTTGTTACAATAATTCAGGAGAGATACGGTGTTGACAAGGAAACTTAACTTTTCCTCAATGTTCCCAAGATTTTCCTAAAGATTGACTAATTCCTTGATGACTAGTCCCTTTAATTTATATAGCCAAGTATTAAATGATGAGATTTCTTTTTTTTTTTTTGAGATTTATTCTTGATAGAACTCAGAATTACCAGGTTGTGATCACTGCATTCATTTTAATGTATTATCTTTTCTCTAATGTAAGAAAAACCAAGCATTTATCACGCTCTTTACCTACCCCAGGTGTTTAAACTTGTTTATATTTATTAACTGCTCAAGCAATGGGTGGCTCAGCTCAGCCAATGAAGCAATAAAGAATTTTTCTTCCTAGAATACCAAATATATTGGTAATTGTGCAATGAAAGAACTTTAAACTTAAGAAAGATTTCACTGTCAGGGTTTTTATGCATGGCTTATCATTATTACAAGTAATTAAACTCGGCATGTGACGTTTAATACTAACTTAGAATAGCCTATTTACTTAATAAGTTTTCAGGTAAGTTGTTCACAACTCCCTTTGGGTGCAAATGTCTTCATTTCAGAATTTTTGGCAGGCTAGAGTATCTTGGGAAATAACTATCTATCCTTTATTTTTTCTGCTCATATTTACATGGGTCTGACTGCAAACTTTCATAGAAAATTGGGCTCTCCTCTTTTTTTTTTTAACCTTACATCCATACAAGATGGGGTGTGTAGGTTTTGGTGGACATTTTCCAACATTCTCTCCTGTAAAGTTGACTTACAGTGCAAATTCCATAGCTTTATTTTGTTTAATATTCCAGATGCTTCAATCTGTTTTTCATTTTGGGTGCTATTCTTCTGGCAGTATATTTCTATCTTTGTCCTTCATAATCTGAATGACATTCACTCCCTTGCAGATTTGACACATGACTTGTTCAAACATTGAATTCTAGCACATTTCTCCTCTCTGTCACTCTAATCCTTTTGGCCCCTTGGAATATATTTCCTTTGTTCATTTTCACATCTTTCCTTTGGCTAAGTACTTTGTCAGCAGAAAATGATTCACTAAATTTGTTTATCCACTGCAGTGTAATTTCACATAGTATTGTGTGTTTCTAATACTTATCCTTTTATTAATGTAGTCCCCTTGTTATCTTGTTTATCATTCATATTTCCTTGACAGTACTTTAAAAGAAGACTACTTTCCCTACATTTATTATCACCTTTTTCAAACCCTTGTCCATTTAAACTAGTGCATAAGACTCTGAAAGGGAAACTTACCTTTTGTTAATAAAAACCTAATGAACTGATTTTCTTGAATTCTTCCAAGAAAAAAAATAATAGCAGTTTAGAAGAAGTAACTGTTCATTCTCTCTCCCTTTAAAGAAAAATTTCAATTTGAATAATGAAACTTTTTATGTAGGGAGTACATTAAAAGCACTTTGACTCATTGCTTTTCCATAGCAATGACAACAACAACAATATATTTTTAACTGTCTAAGATTGCTGAGTTTAGAAGGAGGGATGATTTAAATATGGTTAGGAATTGATGACAGTTGGGAAATGAGCCATCAATGTTAGCAGAAGCTTTCCCCTGATCTCCAGTGTTTGTTATTGCCCACATTTAAATAAGCAAGCCTGTCTATTTTGATCTCGTATAATACAGGGGAAAAAAACAAGCCTAATTAAGGATTTAATTTATGTGTGGTTACGTCTGTCAGTCCATGTTTACTATATCTCAGATCACAGATATTGTCTTGCTATTATTAAAGAATCTTGATTAGTGGGTTCATCATGGTCATTAGGTCGCAATTCTTTATGATCTACATTACTTACATACATGGTCTCTATAACCACTATCTAAAACCAGTGAAAGCCCATTTTATACTAAGCGTTGCTTCATCCTCAGAAAGCAATATAACAATATATTATAGAGATCAACTAGTTATACCTTCATCTTCAGAAAGCATGTAAGAAAAAAATAAGAAAAAAATAAGAAAAAAAGAAAGCATGTAAGAATATATTATAGAGATCAATTAGTAATACCTTTCTCTGTGTCCAGAATGATATTGAAACTATAACATGAAGATAGTACTTAACTTAGAATGAGAGTCTCTGCTTCACCCTGCACTAACTATTCACTTTGAGACAGTATAACTAACTTTCTGGAAGCACAGTTTTTCATAAAGAATAATTGCTCTTCCTACCACAAGGGTTTAAAAAAATATCGTGTAAGATAATGTATGTGAAAAGCCTATAAACATTATTATGTTTATCCTAACACCCCTTTTCCAAGTAACCCCTCACCCAAGTATGATAGGCATTGTTTTTCCTAAACAATTCATTACTTAGTCCAATTCAAGCACTGGTTTTAACTTCCTTCTTTCTTTGAAAGTGGGGAATCATTGTTCACCTATATTCGTAAGAAAGATTAGTCAGAAAATTGCCCTGACAATTCCTATATGCTTATAAACTCTATGTGCTTACTCAGTACTCATATTTCTGTTTTGAAATAGGCAATCTCCATTCCAATCACCCCATTTCCACCCTGCCTCCCATGTAGACTAAATACTTCAGGCAACTAGTGGAATTCTGGAATTAAGTTTAGAGACGGGTATTCCTTTTTATTATGTAACATGACGTCCTCAATAATGTTTTAAAGAGCAACTATTTCTGATGTGTTCAACCTTATGATCAATCAAAGTCTCTGTTAATTGGAGAAAGTGGTCTGTCCCAAGAGTAGTGTGTCTGGCTTTGCCCAGATAACATTATCCTCCAGGGAACTCTTGGTGAGGAGCTCTAAACTGTGGTTTAGTTTTTAACTTCTAACTTCAATTTGTGTCTTTCTTTTTTATTTTTTACTATTGTCCATCTTTGTTGATTTAAAAAAAAAAAACTCATTGGCATATCTACAAGTAGGGAAGAATTTATGAAATTTAACTAAGATTATATGGTACACAGCATCAGTGGTTATACTAAACTAACAATTGCTTTAGAATGAGTACCAACCAATCAGTATGACACTAGCAGTAAGTTCATGTTCATGGGAGTAATACAACTCAATGCCAGATGCTTACTAGTAACTTTAATAAAAATTTGTCAGTGGAAGAGGTTGTAAGAAATACATACTATTATATATATATATTTTTTAAACAGTTAAGTTTCAGATTTTTATTTATTTTTTTTTAAATTTTTATTTACTTATGATAGTCATACATGGCGGGGGGAGAGAGAGAGAGAGGCAGAGACATAGGAGAGGGAGAAGCAGGCTCCATGCACCGGGAACCCGACGTGCGATTCGATCACGCCCTGGGCCAAAGGCAGGCGCCAAACCGCTACGCCACCCAGGGATCCCAATACATACTATTATAAAACAATTGTAGTATTCTCATATTCATTATAGGCAGAAGCCACGTAAAAAACTGTTCTTGGCCTTACCTCAAATTATGTGAACAGGAACTCTCAGGAATGTATATTTTAGACTAAATTTTTACATGTTTTCAAACAAGATTTTGCAATATGCAAAACAGATAAAAGTGCAGCTGCTCTAGTTGAAGCAACAGTAAGAACCTCTGATACCTTCTATATCAGTTACTGATATCCGACCAGGGCATGCCAAGGTTGTATAACAGTTCGAAAGTCTCAAAGAGCAGGGAACACTTCCAAATCCAGAGAGCCCAAGTCTGCATTAATTTCTTTCAGTAGAAAAAAAGAAACAATGACCTCATTAAATAAAGTGGTTGTGTTTTTGTTTTTGTTTTTGTTTTTTTAAAATCTACTTTGAGCAGAAGTTTTAGTACATAAATGAGTTGAATGAAGTGGCCTTTCTGGTACAATTCTTCAAAATCCAAGAACCATGAAATTTTAATATGCTACAATTTGCTAAATATCTATCGGACACTTACCCAAATAAAGCATTCTGGTTGGGTCTCCAGAAGATTCCAAAATAAGGAAACCTAAGCCCTGCACTCAAGGAACTTAATTATTCTAGTAGATTAAAGGAAACCAATAACAGTAATCCAGGGATAACATCTTTCTTGATTTCCCAATTAGAATTTCCCAATTACCGTTGTCCTCTGTCAATATCAATTTGCATTTTGCTTTTCCTTGAGATAGTTAGGCCAGGGAAAATATTACAAAATCTTCCATCATTCTAGGGAAAAAGAGTAGTCTTTCTGAAGGTGTCTATTCATTTATGAGCCTCCATTATGGTTGGTACTGTCTACATCTGTGCTTTTTGAAGACATGGAGGAAGCCCACCCCTATGCACAAGAGAGAGAAGATCCAGGTACATCATCCACAGATGTTAGCTCTTAAGAACCTTCCTGGAAAAAAAAAAAAAAAAGAATCTTCCTGAATTTATTATGCTTTCTGTTAAATTTATACTTATACTAAAAAATAAAATTTCTATCAGCTTTTATCAGAAAGATAGAATAGTTCTTAAAGGGCAGCTATCTTATGATTTTTTTCCTCCAAATTCCAGCTTACAGATGCCTTCCTTTAGAGAGATTATCACAGCATCAGTCTATGAAATACATTTTTCCTCTGATTTTGTGTCAGTCTATATTGATCTAGTGGCACACAGGCATTCAACTGGTCATGTTTTCCACACAGTTTAACCATAGGCTTTTATTGTTTGTTTTCTTAGCATATTAATATGGGTTTGCTGTCAGATCATTTAAGAAAGAGATTTTTGCATATGTCCATAGGTAATGGGGTGAGGTGGGCCTATGTTTGGCAAATACAGACACAGGACAGGATGATAAATCTCTCCCCAGCTATCCCATCTTTTATAGCAAGGTGTTACGGTTCAGTCTACCCTCTAATTCCCTTGTGCTATGCACAATTTGCATGTATTAAATGATCCTTATCATTTCCTATAATTAGGATGTTGTCATACAGTTGAGGAGATTTTTTGAAGTAACATATGGCTAATTAATGTCTTTTTGGTAAGTTCCACCTAGATAATAAAGAATTGAAAGATGTGAGTTGCATGCCATAGGTTGAATTCACCCCATTTTCACTCTGCTTTTACTCTTGCATGTTTTTTTTTCTTTCAGCATATATGTCCATATTACATACAAAGATGAACTGAATTGGGCAGTGTCCATTATATTTAGAAAAACACAGAAATTCCAGGAGGATTGTAATCCTACAACATTATTCAAAGGAATAGAATAAACTCCCTATCAAACAAACAAGAGCTATGAAATATTAAGGATCAATACACATTCTTGACCTATTAAAATTATCACAAATCGCAGAAAGGCAATTTTATAAATTTTAAATGAAAAATAATTGGTAATAAGTCAGTGTGAATGCGGAAGAAAATAAATTATACCTTGACTGATAGGATGAATGAGCACAAAATCTCGTTTTTCCAAACAGATACCATGTGGTTCTCCTACAAGTCTTCCTGAGTACTAATAAATAGACTGGGAATGTTAGCTACACACATTGGCCAATGAGTGGAATATGATCTCTAGGTCACCACTGACAATCACCTGCAGCAGAAATCCAACCCATAGTGCCATTATGAGTGTGTTTTACAGGAGACTTTTGGGAATGCTTTTGTGTGACCCCTGCTACATGCAGACACAGCAGATTTCACCAAGGAGCAAATGCTTTATGCTGTCAGCAGGCCACCCTATACTCAACTCCTATGTATATATGTATAAAAATATATATTCAATTAGTTTATCTATATCTATATATCTAATATAATTATACAATATTGATGCCTGTATCTAGAAATAGGTAAAGATGATAGATGCAAGAATTGTTTAGTTACTCGCTAAAAGCCAATTCCATCACCAAAGCTAAACTGTTTTAAAAGAATAATTTATTTTATTGCAGCACACAGATTTCATCTTAAAGATTTACAGTTTTTTCTTTCTAGAAGTTTTATTTGAATAGTATAACTTCCATTTCCATGGAAAGGACAATTTATACCATTCGAGGACATTATTCACTGTGCAGAGAGCATTTTAGGCACACAATATAGTAACATGGTGGCCTTTATAAAGAACATAAAGAGCAAGGCTTTATAAACGATACCCCTCTAGTTTTCATGAATATGCTTTTCATAGCAAACACCTAGCTGTAATGTAAAAGAAAAAAATTTTAAAGGTAGTACTTTTTTTTTTTTTTTAAGAGACATGGTGTTAAGTCTTGATTGCTTTTAATTCTATATAGAAAATCTCTAAAAAGAAGTGAAGCAGAGAACTTTGGGACCATGCTGACTTGTCCATGAAAGTCCCAGTGCTCCAGCTCTGACCTCAGCCCTGCTAGAGACTTCCTCCCTTCCTCCCTCCCAGGTTCAATGATCTCACCAGCTGTCTCAGATCTTTCTGAAACCAGCCCTCTATCCTCTGTCACTTTTCAGCAGCTGATAGGCTGCACATATCCAGCAGATGTACTACACAAAGAAATTAAAGTCAGCAGCAGTAAGGATTCCAAAATTAATTTTTTCCAACCTCTGGATGAACGACACTCCTGGATGAACGACACTCCTGGATTGTTTCTTGGGTTTAACTTTGCTCTCATTGACCTTCAATTCTCACTTTTTCACTCAGGCATTTTTTAATATTATTTTTTTCAGGTCAACTTAGAATTCTACACAAGTCTTCCAAGGTGAGATTTCAAATATTTGTAAACACACTCCAAATACTCGATTCAGTTTAATCACTTCAGTCCACTCCTTGCTTCCATTTAAGACTGTAGCTAAGAATTCATTAAACGTACCCATGGGACATTGCTAATGCTGATGCACGTTCCTCCATATTCATCTTATCCTACTTTTTGACAAGTTTAGCAGCCAAAATGTTTTAGATACTGTAAGGGCAGAACTTGAATCCTTTTGCCCTAGGCACCTGGATTACTTACAAAGCACTCCATAACAACAAAGCCGCTCTCGACTGTACTTTCTCTTTCCAGGGTTACTCCTTTCTCCTCTCAGCATTCTCAAGTATCTGGTTCTGAGGAAAACTATGACTCAGAGCTCCTGGTTCCCCCACTAGTTTGACCCTGTTTGGTATAAGCGTCCATCTGCTTATAAGCCCACGAGTGAACCCACAGCGTTCATGACCCACCAGCAGCTTCTCCCTGAAAGCCTCGAGGCTGTTGGGCATTGCTCATCAAATTGAGAATATAAATTGTGTATTTTCATTTATTTTAATTTTATTAATCCCTCTTCCTTCTTTGAGTACGGAAATATGCCTGGGTTACCTTCATCTTTCCTCATGGTCCAATTCAAGGATAATCCTTGAAAACTTTTCATGTAACAGTGACCCATTGAGTATTGTTCACTTCCTGAATCATTGACTGATTGGACTTTTAACCTCTTCCTATTAATGCACTGTGTGAATTTAAGACATTATGCTTAAGCTTCAGTCAAGACTGGAGTACCCTTATAGTTACTGTGATCTTTGACAGAATGTATTAGAGCAAGTTAAAAGCTATAGCAACAAAACCAAAATCTAGTGGCATAAAATGATCAAATGTGTTTATTGTTCAGATAATAGCTTCCTGCAGGTGTTTGGCAGGCGATTTCTGTGTGGCAATTCCAGGACTTGGTCTCCTTTCATTCTGTCCCTTCCTCATTGCCTAGGGCTCTGAGGTCCACTGCTGAATACAGACATTCAGCAGATAGATAGGGGAGAGACTGTGCAAGAGGTTGTTATGGGTCAGGGTGCTTCTTCCTACACCAAGTTGGCTGAACTCAGTCACAGGGCACTCAGGCTCTTTCAAATATAGCCTTGTGATGCTTTCAAGAAAAATAGAGAATGGGTTTTGGTGATCCATCACTGTCCCTATCACAAAAAGTGACCACCATGGTCAGAATTGTGAGATCCCTCCTGTGCTGCTGGCAGCCCCTAGAACTTAAGAAGGCAGACAGAAGCTTATCTTTCACACAGCAGAACTAAAACATTAAGATTTAAAGGTAGAAGGAACAGAAAAAATAAAGACAGAAGATTGTTAATTATTATTGTAACAGGTGGTAAGACAAATTAAATGCATTCTTTGTAATGAATATTCTCAGGGTGGAGAAAGGGCATAGTGCACATCACCTTCATCATTCAGTATGAAAAAAGGAAGAGAAATGGATCACTCTGTCTTTCCATTAATTTTTTCAGCAGTAGGGTTGGGAATAAGGCCATCATGTTTCCTTCTATGTCTGTGAAACATCTCAATTCAATATTATTCTAGGGTTTCCCCCAGTCTCAAAAGCTACCTCTAGAACAAAGATCTCAAGTTCCTAGAAAATGTTGCCTCCCTTATTGTATTAATAATTTGAAAGTCTCTTCACTCAAAGTATCAACAGGAATTACATATGTGTCTTTTTACATTCTTATCTATATTGGCACAGTTTTATTTTCTTATTTTGCTATCTTGCATAATTTTCTTTTAGATCTATATTTGATAGTAAGAAAGAAAATTTAACATTAGCAAATTAGCTTTATTTGCCTTTAAATAGTATTTTTACCTACACTGTATTATCTGACTCTTTCCTAGAAATGTCCTAAGGTAGTAGTTATTATTTCTAGCATTTAGATAATAAAATTGAGACTTAAGGAATGATATGGACTTCTCTAAAGTCCAACGGTGGCTCAGAGCACAGTTTTTAGAATCAGGACTCAAACTTAGGTGTCATAATCAGCCTTTCTTTCTCTAACTCCTATGCTTCAAAGATACTTTATTGGGGCACCTGGATGGCTCAGCTGGTTAAGCATCTGACTTTTGATTTTGGCTCAGGTCATGATTTCAGGGTCATTAGATCAAGCCCTGAAAGCCCTACATTGAGCTCCATGCTGGGCATGGAGCCTGCTTAAGATCTCTCTCTCCCTCTCGCTCTGCCTCTCTCCCGCTTGTGTGTGCATGCTTTTTTTTTTTTTTTTATCTCTCCCTCCCTCAAAAATATATATTTTATTAACTGGGTTATTCAAAGCCATTAAACTTATCCAAGAAGTGTTATTAATATATAGAGAGAATTGTGAATTCACAGACAAAAACAGATGTAAATCTTTTTGTTTTGATATTAAAAAGTTCCACTCTTTTCGCTTCTTGAAAAAAATAATAAAGACAAAATCTCTAATTATGGGAGCACTCATGTATTCATACTTAGTAAAATATCCTTTTTGAAATAAGAATGGTGAAAGTTGTAGATAATATGAATTCTTCAAATGATAAAATGAGTTTTTCTGGCACATCAAAATTCTAATGAAATATATACATAAGTATGTTTTCTAGAATAGTAATTACAAATAGCTAGGAGTAAAAATAATTGCTGTCATTAAACAGGCACTGTATATGCACCAAATATTCATGGTCTATATTATTTTCTTTAATTTATAGAAAAGTAAACTGAGGATCAAAGAGGTTCATGAGGGGCACCTGGGTGGCTCAGTTGGTTAAGCATCAGCCTTCAGCTCAGGTCATGATCTCAGAGCCCTGGGATCAAGCCCTCCTTTGGGCTCTCTGCTCAATGGACAGCCTGATTCTCCTTCTCCTCTGCGTACCACTTTTCCTGCATGTGCTTTCTCTCTGTCAAATAAATAAATAAAATATTAAAAAAAAGAGGTTTGTAAACTTGACCTAGTGTCAAGCTGAGATTAAAAACCCAGATCTGATTCCAAAGCCAACAGTTTGATATTTTATAAACAGTATCAATGTATCAGTAATATCAAAATCTATAAATGAGGGAAAAAATGGCTTTAATTTCTGTCAATATTTGATATTTTACAAATACAATATACTAAATATAAAATACTAGATAGAATAGTTTTTACATTATAACATGATCAAGAATAGAAGCCTGCAAGGATATATCATGGTGGGAGGTGCCACAGCTGAACCACTCTGGAGGACAGGAGAGACCTAGCATTAGATTATTGAGAGAGGGACACAGCTGTCACCACAAAAGACTTTCCGTATTTATTTACAGAAGGAAGAGAGGCAGGCAAAGCACAGAGATGGAATTTAGGATCATGCCATATTTGGGTATCTTTGAGAATGGTAAGCCATAGAGAACTCTATCTGCAATATCTGAGATCCCACGCTCAGGTCTGAGGTACAGGAATGAGACTTCAGACTCTGGCAGATGTAGCAGAACTCACTGGTAAAACTCAGGGGGACTTTCAGTCTTGGAGGAACAAGGAAGATTATCAGAACAGGAATTAGATGCTGATACCAAGAATGTGGTCCACTTTTCAAAACTGAGGAAAGACTCAGGACTAAAGCAGTTGCCAGAATTAGGTCAATGGTTAGGAGTGATTAGGGACAAGGAGAACTTCCTTCTGCAGTACTTCAGCTGTTGAATTAGAGAGACTGAAGTATCTCCTGATGAGATTAGGTTCACCTTTATTTTTTTTAAATAAATTTATTTTTTATTGGTGTTCAATTTACCAACATACAGAATAACACCCAGTGCTCATCCCGTCAACTGCCCCCCTCAGTGCCCGTCATGCATTCACCCCCCCCACCCTCCTTCCCTTCCACCACCCCTAGTTCATTTCCCAGAGTTAGGAGTCTTTATGTTCTGTCTCCCTTTCTGATATTTCCCACACATTTCTTCCCCCTTCCCTTATATTCCCTTTCACTATTATTTATATTCCCCAAATGAATGAGAACATACACTGTTTGTCCTTCTCCGATTGACTTACTTCACTCAGCATAATACCCTCCAGTTCCATCCACGTTGAAGCAAATGGTGGGTATTTGTCGTTTCTAATGGCTGAGTAATATTCCATTGTATACATAGACCACATCTTCTTTATCCATTCATCTTTCGATGGACACTGAGGCTCCTTCCACAGTTTGGCTATTGTGGCCATTGTTGCTAGAAACATCGGGGTGCAGGTGTCCCGGCGTTTCATTGCATCTGAATCTTTGGGATAAATCCCCAACAGTGCAATTGCTGGGTCGTAGGGCAGGTCTATTTTTAACTCTTTGAGGAACCTCCACACAGTTTTCCAGAGTGGCTGCACCAGTTCACATTCCCACCAACAGTGCAAGAGGGTTCCCCTTTCTCCGCATCCTCTCCAACATTTGTGGTTTCCTGCCTTGTTAATTTTCCCCATTCTCACTGGTGTGAGGTGGTATCTCATCGTGGTTTTGATTTGTATTTCCCTGATGGCAAGTGATGCAGAGCATTTTCTCATGTGCATGTTGGCCATGTCTATGTCTTCCTCTGTGAGATTTCTCTTCATGTCTTTTGCCCATTTCATGATTGGATTGTTTCTTTGGTGTTGAGTTTAAGAAGTTCTTTATAGATCTTGGAAACTAGCCCTTTATCTGATACATCATTTGCAAATATCTTCTCCCATTCTGTAGGTTGTCTTTTAGTTTTGTTGACTGTATCCTTTGCTGTGCAAAAGCTTCTTATCTTGATGAAGTCCCAATAGTTCATTTTTGCTCTTGTTTCTTTTGCCTTCGTGGATGTATCTTGCAAGAAGTTACTGTGGCCGAGTTCAAAAAGGGTGTTGCCTGTGTTCTTCTCTGGGATTTTGATGGAATCTTGTCTCACATTTAGATCTTTCATCCATTTTGAGTTTATCTTTGTTTATGGTGAAAGAGAGTGGTCTAGTTTCATTCTTCTGCATGTGGATGTCCAATTTTCCCAGCACCATTTATTGAAGAGACTGTCTTTCTTCCAGTGGATAGTCTTTCCTCCTTTATCGAATATTAGTTGACCATAAAGTTCAGGGTCCACTTCTGGATTCTCTATTCTGTTCCATTGATCTATGTGTCTGTTTTTGTGCCAGTACCACACTGTCTTGATGACCACAGCTTTGTAGTACAACCTGAAATCTGGCATTGTGATGCCCCCAGATATGGTTTTCTTTTTCAACATTCCCCTGGCTATTCGGGGTCATTTCTGATTCCACACAAATCTTAAAATAATTTGTTCTAACTCTCTGAAGAAAGTCCATGGTATTTTGATAGAGATTGCATTAAACGTGTAAATTGCCCTGGGTAACATTGACATTTTCACAATATTAATTCTGCCAATCCATGAGCATGGAATATTTTTCCATCTCTTTGTGTCCTCCTCAATTTCTTTCAGGAGTGTTCTATAGTTTTTAGGGTATAGATCCTTTACGTCTTTGGTTAGGTTTATTCCTAGGTATCTCATGCTTTTGGGTGCAATTGTAAATGGGATTGACTCCTTAATTTCTCTTTCTTCAGTCTCATTGTTAGTGTATAGAAATGCCATTGATTTCTGGGCATTGATTTTGTATCCTGCCACACTGCCAAATTGCTGTATGAGTTCTAGCAATCTTGGGGTGGAGGCTTTTGGGTTTTCTATGTAGAGTATCATGTCATAGGCGAAGAGGGAGAGTTTGACTTCTTCTTTGCCAATTTGAATGCCTTTAATGTCTTTTTGTTGTCTGATTGCTGAGGCTAGGACTTCCAGTACTATGTTGAATAGCAGTGGTGAGAGTGGACATCCCTGTCTTGTCCCTGATCTTAGGGGAAAGGCTCCCAGTGCTTCCCCTTTGAGAATGATATTTGCTGTGGGCTTTTCGTAGATGACTTTTAAGATGTCGAGGAAAGTTCCCTCTATCCCTACACTCTGAAGAGTTTTGATCAGGAGTGGATGCTGTATTTTGTCAAATGCTTTCTCTGCATCTAATGAGAGGATCATATGGTTCTTGGTTTTTCTCTTGCTGATATGATGAATCACATTGATTGTTTTATGAGTGTTGAACCAGCCCTGTGTCCCGGGGATAAATCCTACTTGGTCATGGTGAATAATTTTCTTAATGTATTGTTGGATCCGATTGGCTAGTATCTTGTTGAGAATTTTTACATCCATGTTCATCAGGGATGTTGGTCTGTAATTCTCCTTTTTGGTGGGGTCTTTGGTTTTGGAATTAAGGTGATGCTGGCCTCATAGAACGAATTTGGAAGTACTCCATCTCTTTCTATCTTTCCAAACAGCTTTAGTAGAATAGGTATGGTTTCTTCTTTAAACGTTTGATAGAATTCCCCTGGGAAGCCATCTGGCCCTGGACTCTTGTGTTTTGGGAGGTTTTTGATGACTGCTTCAATTTCCTCCCTGGTTATTGGCCTGTTCAGGTTTTCTATTTCTTCCTGTTCCAGTTTTGGCAGTTTGTGGCTTTCCAGGAATGCGTCCATTTCTTCTAGATTGCTTAATTTATTGGCGTATAGCTGTTCATAATATGTTTTTAAAATCGTTGTATTTCCTTTGTGTTGGTAGTGATCACTCCTTTCTCATTCATGATTTTATTTATTTGAGTCTTCTCTCTCTTCTTTTTAATAAGGCTGGCTAATGGTTTATCTATCTTATTAATTCTTTCAAAGAACCAACTCCTGGTTCTGTTGATCTGTTCCACAGTTCTTCTGGTCTCGATTTCGTTGAGTTCTGCTCGAATTTTAATTAACTCTCTTCTTCTGCTGGGTGTAGGGTCCATCTGCTGTTTTTTCTCTAGCTCCTTTATGTGTAAGGTTAGCTTTTGTATTTGAGTTCTTTCCAGTTTTTGAATGGATGCTTGTATTACGATGTATTTCCCCCTTAGGACTGCTTTCGCTGCATCCCAAAGATTTTGAACGGTTGTATCTTCATTCTCATTAGTTTACATGAATCTTCTTAGTCCTTCCTTAATTTCCTGGTTGACCCTTTCATCTTTTAGCAGGATGGTCCTTAAGCTCCACGTGTTTGAGGTCCTTCCAAACTTCTTGTTGTCATTTAATTCTAATTTCAAGGCATTATGGTCTGAGAATATGCAGGGGACTATCCCAATCTTTTGGTATCAGTTCAGACCCGATTTGTGACCCAGTATGTGGTCTATTCTGGAGAAAGTTCCATGTGCACTTGAGAAGAATGTGTATTCAGTTGAGTTTGGATGTAAAGTTCTGTAGATATCTGTGAAATCCATCTGGTCCAGTGTATCATTCTCGTTTCTTTGGAGATGTTGTGCTTAGAAGATCTGTCAATTGTAGAAAGCGCTACGTTCAAGTCACCAAGTATTAGTGTATTATTATCTAAGTATTTCTTCACTTTGGTTATTAATTGATTTATATATTTGGCAGCTCCCACATTCGGGGCATATATATTGAGGATTGTTAAGTCCTCTTGTTGAATAGATCCTTTAAGTATGATATAGTGTCCCTCTTCATCTCTCACTACAGTCTTTGGGGTAAATTTTAGTTTATCTGATATAAGGATGGCTACCCCTGCTTTCTTTTGAGGACCTTTTGAATGGTAAATGGTTCTCCAACCTTTTATTTTCAGGCTGTAGGTGTCCTTCTGTCTAAAATGAGTCTCTTGTAGACAGCAAATAGATGGGTCCTGCTTTTTTATCCAGTCTGAAACCCTGCGCCTTTTGATGGGGTCATTAAGCCCGTTCACATTCAGAGTTACTATTGACAGATAGGAGTTTAGTGTCATCATGATATCTATTCAGTCCTTATTTTTGTGGATTGTTCCACTGAACTTCTTCTTAAAGGGGAATTTTAAGAGTCCCCCTTAAAATTTCTTGCAGAGCTGGTTTGGAGGTCACATATTCTTTCAGTTGCTGCCTGTCTTGGAAGCTGTTTATCTCTCCTTCCATTTTGAATGAGAGCCTTGCTGGATAAAGTATTCTTGGTTGCATGTTCTTCTCATTTAGGACCCTGAATATATCCTGCCAGCCCTTTCTGGCCTGCCAGGTCTCTGTGGAGAGGTCTGCTGTTACCCTAATACTCCTCCCCATAAAAGTCAGGGATTTCTTGTCTCTTGCTGCTTTAAGGATCTTCTCTTTACCTTTGGAATTTGCAAGCTTAACTATTAAATGTCGAGGTGTTGAACGGTTCTTATTGATTTTAGGGGCGGGGATCTCTCTATTTCCTGGATCTGAGTGCCTGTTTCCCTTCCCAGATTAGGAAAGTTTTCAGCTATGATTTGTTCAAATACATATTCTGGCCCTCTGGCCCTTTTGGCGCCCTCAGGAACCCCAGTTAAACGTAGGTTTTTCTTCCTCAGGCCGTCGTTTATTTCCCTTAATCTATCTTCATGGTCTTTTAATTGTCTCTTTTTTCCTCAGTTTCCCTCTTTGCCATCAGCTTGTCTTCTATGTCACTCACTCATTCTGCCACCTCGTTAACCCCCGTTGTTAGGACTTCTAGTTTGGATTGCATCTCATTCAATTGATTTTTAATTTCTGCCTGATTGGATCTAAATTCTGCAGTCATGAAGTCTCTTGAGTCCTTTATGCTTTTTTCTAGAGCCACCAGTAGCTGTATAATAGTGCTTCTGAATTGGCTTTCTGACATTGAATTGTAATCCAGATTTTGTAACTCTGTGGGAGAGAGGACTGTTTCTGATTCTTTCTTTTGAGGTGAGGTTTTCCTTCTAGTCATTTTGCTCAGTGCAGAGTGGCCAAAAACAAGTTGTATTGGGAAAAGGAGAAAAAGAGAGAGAAAGAAGGAAAGAAAAGAGAAAAAGAAAAAAGGAAGAAAAAAGAAAAAAGAGAAGAAAAAGAGAAAGAAAAAGAAAGAAAGGAAAACAGCAAATCAAACAAAACAAATCAAAAAGAAAAAAAAAAAAAACAACCACAAAACACGGAGGAGTATCTTCTGATTCTGTCTACTTTAAGTCCCTTGACTTCCCCTGGAACTTGTCCGTCTCGCTGGTCTTCTGGGGGAGAGGCCTGTTGTGCTGATTTTCAGGTGTTAGCACTTGGGGGAGCTGCTCTGCCCCTGCCTGGTGCAGGGCTCAGTGGGGGTTGTTTACCCCGTGAGGCCCCAGGAGCAACAGCCCCAGTGGCGGGGCAGCTCTAGAGCCCTGGAGTCAGCCCCCGCAGTAGCTCCAGAGCTCTCGGTCTGCAGGGCCTGGAGGCTCCGGGCGGGGCCGCTGATCTGCTCAGCTCGGGGCAGGGGTCGTCCTTGGGGTCCTGGGCCCTCCCGGCCTCTGCCTGTCCCCGGGGAGGCCAGGTCCTGGGCTGTTGGATTCACGCTCCCGCCCCGCAGCCCCCTCCGCGGGGCCGCCCCCGAGCCCCCCGAGCTGCTCGGGGTGCCCCCGTGCGCGCTGCAGCCCTTAGGGAGCTCGGCGCACTCCCCCGGGGCGCAGGTGTCTGTTAGTGTCCCCGGGAGCCCGAGGGCATCCTCGCCCTCCTGGTTCCTGCTCCAACCCCCTGCGAGCCCCTTTCCGCCCGGGAAGGTCGGTGCAGCTACTGCTCTCCGGGACGGGGCTCTCCTGTCCTGGGGACACTCGCCCCGGCCTCAGCCCGGCTCCTCGCGGGGCCCCTCCCCCCTGGATTCCTTAGGTTCACCTTTAGATCTGAGAACAGGCCTTATGTGCTCAGAGGATTTGAATGGCTAAAAAAAGGGAAAAGGTCAGGAAATGAAAGAGATCTTGACCTGTGTAATACTATGTCAAGGGTTACTTTATTTTCAAGTTTTTATTTAAATTCCATTTAGGTAATATGCAGTGTAATATTAGTTTCAGGTGTAGAATTTAGTGAATCAACACTTACATACAGCACCCATCACAAGTGCCCTCTTTAATCCACCATCCCTCCATCAACCTCCCCTCTGTAACCTCTGTAACCTTTGTTCTCTATAGTTCAGTCTAATTCTTGGTTTGCTTCTCTTTTCTTCCTGCGCCCTCCCCCCATATTTGTTTGTTTTGTTTCTTAAATTCCACATATGAATGAAATGTCAAGGGTTATTTTTGAAATCAGTCTGATGAGAAACTTGTAATGGGTAAACTTACTTACAATATTACTTTTATAAGTAATTATTACAATACTTACTAACAATATTACTGAGTGTGAATATGCAAGAAAATCTTGATTGAATGAATCAAACTTAAATATTTTTAAAGAAAACTGATCATAAAACAGTACTTTAAAATAAATCATGTAATTCTTCCTGTTTCCAAATGAAAAAAGAGAAAACAGGGGAGGCCTTATCCACAAAAATGTGTAGAAGTCTTGTCCTCCATAACTATGCAGGGTATGGGGACAATTTATATAAAACAAGTATTTTAAAATGTAGGTTTTATAATCATTTAGGTATGGGGAAGCAAACAGATGAAGATACAATTGTTGAAAAGGTAGTTTGTTGTACTCACAAATCCCAAGAAGACTGGCATGCCATACCATGCAGGGGAGAACACAGGAAAGCATCAGGTTTGGTCAGGAAGCAGAGGAAGTGAGGGAAAAATATGGCCAAGAACTTTCACTGGGGTTTTTGTAAGAAGGAATGAAGCAGGGTGATTAGGTTTAGACTTGGCTGATTTGAATAATTTCATTAGACAGTCCTTAGTTGTCTGCTATCTGGCCCTAGAGAAAGTAGGGAAGGGGAATAGTGGTTTAAGTGTAAGAGAATGATAAAGCAATTGGTTCAAGGTTTGGGCTCTGGGTTGGTTGGTTTGCATATGAAAAGCACACTTAATGAGCAAGTCCTTTACTATCCCTAGAAAATGGCTAGTCCTGGAAGGGGCGGACCCCTAGAGGTCAAAGCATCAAAAATATAGTATAGGGCAGGTGGGTGGCTCAGCGGTTGAGTGTCTGCCTTTGGCTCAGGTCAGGATCCTGGGGGTCCTGGGATTGAGTCCCACATCTGGCTCCCCATAGGAAGCCCGCTTCTCCCTCTGCCTATGTCTCTGCCTGTCTCTGTGCCTCTCATGAATAAATAAAATCTTTTAAAAAATACAGAATAAAAGACATAATGAAAACAATCACTCAGGAATTCTGCTAGCTTACATTTTTCTAAAATCACTTCTGAACCAAGAGATCTATCTACATCACAATTGTGTGTAGAGATTTAGGATCTGTTCCCATTTCTTCTTCCTTTGGCTAACAATTTTTCACCTTGAAGCTCTCTCCTGTGGTGTTGAGAGTTGGACCCAGTTCTACCATTCTTACATCCACTCTTTTCCTGAAACAGATTTTCTAAAATATTGTCCTTTTTCTATTACTGGGAAACAAATAAGGGCAAGTTACAAGTTCACTAGAAACCTTAAAAACATTTTTTCTAATCACTATTGCTGGACTTCATCAGGTTAAGGCTAGATATAGACCTCATCTCTCTCAGCACTTTTTCCTGATCTCTCTCTCTTAGTGTTGCTTTTATATATCAGCCTTGTTGAGATTTTCTAATGTCCATTTTATCCCAGGGTGACTCCTCCAGATTTTCTCCCCTTATACTTCCACCTAGTTGGGCTTAAGGAATCCTCTTTGGGGATTGAGATAAAGGTAAACTGTCACTACCAGGGAATAAATTGCCTTCATATATGACTCAAAGATGTTTACTTGTGGCCCAGAAATATTAGTAAATTCATCTTCTACCTCAATATCTTACATGTTGTAGGAAAATTCTTAGAACTTGGGATCCATGCCTTATCTTTCAATATAGATGAATATCATTTATTTCCATGGTTAACCTCAGGAGACTCTGGATATGAACTATTTCTGGTAAGAGCTGTGGCTCCACTGAAAGCTTCAAAAGGACCAAACAGTGTTTCTGGAATGATTCTACAGGTTGTAGATAGGGGCTAGAGATGTTTGTAAGGGACACTGAAATACCTCCCTCCTGGTAGAGAAGCAAAAAAGCATTCTAGGAGCAGTGAACACATGAATTTGAATTCTGGGGCATTTCTGGTATGTAATGGAAGTCAACCCGCTGCCCAGTAGGCTGGGAGTTCTAAGCTTCAAGGAACGGTCAAAAGAACATTGTCTGAAAACCTGAGTTTAAGAAACCATTAAGTAATCAGACATTAATTAAATATCTCCTCTTCATCTTTATATCCCTAGTACTTGGATGATGGTTGATGCATCCTGACAGTAAGATGCATTAGATCAGCAGAGCCAAATGCTAAGCAAACTGTGGTATTTCAAAAATACTGAATCTGATTCCTAGGCAGGCTCTTATTTATATATCTTGCTCCAAAATATTAGTGTATTAGTGACATAAGGAAAAAAAAAGGAGGGTCCTACTTAGGGATGTGTGACTGAAGATGGGTATGGAATGACCTGAAGAAATGATTCAACAGACTATTTCTCCTGCAGAGGGCAAGGTCATTGCTAGGGCAGGACTGCTGTTCCCACAGAATACCTATACTTAAAGCTTTCTTGATAAAGCATTCCAAAATATAGCACTTGCATAATTAATAGATGCCCAAGAACCAATATTTGAGCCATCAGAAGGTTGACTTTTTCAGGTAAACTATATCATTCTCTTATACTAGGGGCCCAGGAATACTTTCCATTTTACTGTGTCATTTGCTAATTAGATGTGTGAATGGGAAGGAGTGAGAGAAGTACTGAGATGGCATTTAGAAACAAATAATGCAATAAATAATAATTTTTTGGCCTTAGCTCAGAACCTATAGTTTCTAAGAAACCTGTTATTACTCTAATTCTTAGAGAATTTTCTATGCTCTGAAATAATGAGAATATTTTTTTCTTAGCACTTAATTATTTTATTGATAAAAATCATTCATTTCTTTGCTATCAGGATCAAAGACTGTTCTATTTTGTTTGGCACATCCCATATCCCATAAACACATGCAATCCCACTACCACGAAACATATGGGTGCAGTACTATCATCTCATTCTCTCCTGCCCTGCCCCACAACACACACGCCTCACATTCCTCACATAGTTCCTTCAACTGCATGCAGTCACTTAGTGGAGAAGCCAATGCTGATTGATTGATTGTTAGGGTTGCCTAGAGTTTCTATCAAATATACTATTTTACTGTCACATCTTGTTGCAAAATTAATAATTCAGCTAACTCAAATGATTATTTTCTTATAAATAACTAACTACTCACATCCTATATTGTCCTGCTAGAACCAATTCTATTTTATTCTTATTTTGTAACCTTCTTGGAGGAAAAGAAAAGAAAAAATTTGCTACCCCTATGCAGAAACGGCATCGTATATCATAAGTCTGCCTTGGTTTTTATTTTAGATTAGAGCTCACATTGCTAAGACAAATTATAGCAAGACAGAAATAATCTTCTGACTTTTTTTTCTTTTTTAAAAAGTGCATGGGGCTTGAACTCACAACTTTGAGATCAAGACCTGAGTGGTGATCAAGAATTGGATTCCTAACCACCTGGACCACCCAGGTGCCCCTCCTCTGACTTTTACTGATTAAGAAATCTATAACAGAGCAATCTATTCAAGTCTGCAAGGCTATAAATTTCAGAGTCAGCAAGGTAACCCCACATACAAGCAAAAACCAAGATGGGATTCCACAGTGAGGTAACACTAGGCAGTCAGGGGCCAGTATATGTGAGCATGTATGTGGGGGACAAATGTCAACCAATGTTAAAAATACAACAATCAGAAGAATGCTATGTGTTTAATACAAGTTTCATCTTTCCAAAGGTAAGCTATGTTCACCTACGGTTTGGAGTATGAATTATAAAGGATGAAGAAAATTAAGAGTTACCAAAATGAGAGTTTCTCTAGACTGTTGGAAAGGGCCGGCAATGTGTAGGCAGGTTTTTTGGAAAGGCTAGGCAATTTGCCCAGCATCTCCAAACTTCCACCTACTTGAGTGTGCAAGAGATGGCAGTGTAAAATTCCCAATAATCTCACAATAAATTAATTCTATCAAGTATCCAAATACTTCAAGAAGATAAAATACCAAAGAATCACATGAAAATGCTTAAAAATTTGTGTCATTAATTTTTATCACTAAATGATTAATGATAAATTCATTTAGAGAAGAAGTAGTGGCTGTTAAAGATATGTGATACATAGAACAAAATATATGAACAAATTTTAAACATATATATATGCACATTACAAAATGTGAATGTGATATGAAAAATAATTTCAGTTTACTATTTTAATTTAGTCTGTGGTTAACTATATTTTCATAATAAAATTCCATTATACATGACTTATGAATTCAAAATATCTTCTTAGTAGCTTGCTTGAAATATGTGGGTGTGGCAATGTTGATACATAGGCTCTATAAGAAGAAATGACAATCCTCACACTCTTTTCATAAGGAATATTTCAAATTTATCATATAAAGTTGGTTCCTAAAAACATGACAACAACCTAGGAAAAAGAATAAAGGATTTACCCCCATCCATATACAGAGTTAAAATAAAATTGGATAACATAGAGGCTTTGCAGAGTATATACTATATAATCAAATTCATTTTGATCAAATATTGAGAAAAAAATGAC
Source organism: Canis lupus familiaris (assembly GCF_011100685.1). Lineage (NCBI taxonomy): Eukaryota > Metazoa > Chordata > Mammalia > Carnivora > Canidae > Canis > Canis lupus. Next base: position 27,633 of record NW_023330939.1, read on the forward strand.
TCCCAAGGTTTTACTAGACTATTCCCACAGTCAGATATAGCCACTTCACTCATGTAATTTTGCATCATATGCTCAACTGTAGGGCTCTAGACTCAGAAAACAACCATTTCTATAATGATAAATGTACTTGAATGTGGACCTCGATTTTGCCTGCTGCTGGTCAGCTCTCCTGTCACTTTACTTCAAACTGGACAGTATGACTGGAGCAGGTCTGGGAACTGCCACTTCCCTTCCGTACCACCGCCAGATATGTCCACAGCAATGGGGGAAACAGCATCATCCAGATGACATAGAATACATACTTCATCCTTTAATTGCCAAAGTGAGGTAAAAAGAGAAAAACGATTACTTGATTGGGCTTTACAGTTACTTTTTTTTTTTTCTGAGTTTTTAGTTACTCATGGGGGAAAAAATAGAGCTGTGGAAGATAGAAGCAATCATTACAACTAGCCCTTTTATCCTGATGGATATACCAGCACTGTGTTTTTCTCCTTTTGTTCTCAACTGAAAAAAGAGTCAATAGTGGGATATCCCTCAGTTAGAGTTTGCCTGATATTTTTCTCTTGATTACATTGGGGCCATAGGTTTTGGAAAGAAGACCACAGAAGGATAGTGCCATGTTCATCATTTCATTTCAGATGCACAAACTATCAACATAATTTATTCTGTCGATGTTAACTTTAACTGTCTGGCTCAGAGTGTTTGTCAGGTTTCTTCACTGTGAGGTTACTCTCCCACCCCTTTCCATGTAGTACTGTGTGGAAGGAAGTCATTATACACAATTTGTATAAAATTGTGGGGAATTTGAAAAGTGGGGAGTTATGTTCCATTCCCTTTAGGGTGGATTATCTGCATAAATTAATTAAAATTCTTCTGCATGGGACATTTGTCTATTCTTCCCCCATTTTATGTATGTGTGTACGTATTCATTCATTCAATGAATCATTTGTATATATCAATATGGACACATGGATATCTATTTTACATTTGCAATAATAAACCAAGATTATTTTGTTGCTCAAATTGTTCCAGCTTTAGTCATTGGAAGCTCTTTCAATTGACTGACCAGTAGTCCTCAAAAAGTCAAAGTCATCAAAAGCCAGGAAAGTCTGAGAAACTATCACAATCTACAGAAGTCTAAGGAAACATGATGGCTAAATGTAATGTAGTAACCTATATGGAAATTTGAATTAGAAAAAAAGACATTATGTAAAAACTAAAAACTAAGAGAATTAAAAAAAAATACAGCTGATGGAATCTGAACAAAGTATAAACTTAGGTTAACAGTCACAAATCAGTAATTGTTTGTTAATTGTGACAAATGTAAGATACTAATGTAAGATAATAATAGGAGAATAAACTGTATTGGGAACTGGATAGCCACATGCAAAAGACTGAAACTGGACCCCTATCTCACATCATACATAAAAATCTATTCAAAATAGATTAAAGACCTGCACATAACCAAAAACACTTAGAAGAAAACATAGCAGGTAAGCTCCTTTCTGTTGATCTTGACAATGGTTTTGTGGATCGGACATCAAAAGGCAACAAAGCAAAAATAAGCACACTAAACAGCTTCTGCACTACAAAGGAAACCATCAACAAAATGAAAGGCAACCTATGAAATGGGAGAAAATATTTGCAAACCACATATTCTATAAAGAATTTATATCCGAGATATATAAGGAACTCATATGAGTCAACAGTAAAAAGAAATATAACCCAATTTTAAAAGCAGACAAAGGACCTACGTAGATATTTTTCCAGAGAAGGTGTGCAATTGGCCAACAGGTGCTTGAAAAGGGAAATACAAATCAAAACCATAATGAGGATCATCTTACTCCAGTTAGATTGTCCATTATTAAAAAGACAACAGGTAACAAATGTCAGCGAGGATGTGGAGAACAGGGAACACTTGTGCACTTTTTCTGTTGGTAGGAAGGTAAGCTGGCACAGCCACTATATAAAACAGTATGGAAGTTCCTTAAGGAATTAAAAATAGGACTGCCATACAGCAATCTCACCTTTGGAGATATATATATATATATATATATATATATATATATATATATATATATGAGATGATACTGATGAGATGATACTTTTCAATGATTCTGAAATGAGATCAGTATCTCAAAGAGAAATCTGCCCTTCCATGTTCATTGCAACATCATTCATATTATCCAAGGTATGGAAACAATCTGTCTGTTGACGGATGAATGGGTAAAGAAAATGTGGTACGCATATATCATGAAACATTATTCAGCCTTAAAAAAGAAAGAAATCCTGTCATTTAGGACAACATTTGGAACCTGAAGGGCATCATGCTAAGAGAAATAAGCAAGACAGAGAAAAATAAATGCCACATGGTATCCCTTATATGGGAAATCTAAAACAAACAAACAGAAGGTGAACTCAGACACAGAGTAGAAAAGTGGTTGCCAGGGAGAGGCTTCCGGGGTGGGGGAAAGGGAGAGGCTTGTAAAAGGTTACATTACAAACTTTCAGGTATGAGATGAATGAGGTTTGAGGATCTAATGTTTAACATGGTAACTACAATGATAACATTATAGTGGATGACTGAAATTTGCTGAGACTAGAACTGAAATGTTCTCAACAACAGCAATAAAAGGGTAAATATGTGAGGTGATGAAAGTGTCACTTAATTAGACAAGGGGATCCTTTCACAACGTATGCTTATACCAAATCATCATGCCATAATGCTTTAAGATGTCTTACGGGATCCCTGGGTGGCGCAGCGGTTTAGCGCCTGCCTTTGGCCCAGGGCGCGATCCTAGAGACCGGAGATCGAATCCCACGTCAGGCTCCCGGTGCATGGAGCCTGCTTCTCCCTCTGCCTATGTCTCTGCCTCTCTCTCTCTCTATGACTATCATAAATAATTTAAAAAAAAATAAATAAAGGAACTAGACTGCCTTTAAGAAAAAAAAAAGATGTCTTACAATTTTATGTGTCAATTATACCACAATAAAGCTGAGAAAGAGAAAACAGTAACAAACATTTCTACTTGGAACATGTTGAAATTTGGAGAAAATGATACTTAAAAGTGGACTTTCTGCCCTTCATTTATGTTTATTCCTGTTTTCCATGCATACTGTTTTCCTTCTCATCTCTCTCATCCTCTTCCCATCCTTAATTTTTTCTTTTTCTTTTCTTTTTCCCTCCTCTGCTATCCCATCCATCTTTTTAATTCATGCAGAAGTTAGGGAATTGCTAACTTATTTCCCTCTTTCTGCCTTGATTATCTCAGAAAACAATCACTTTACTCTGTGACTACTATTCTATACCTAGGAAGTCTTAAGGGTTTATGAATTTAAATTCATAATTGGAAAGATAACTGGAAAGAGTCGGGAACTTCCTACTTGTTTTTCTTCCGCATTCTCTACTGCTCTCTTCTATTATACATTTTATAAACAGAATAATATCAAAGATCATTAAAAAACTTCCTTAAAAGGAGAAGACACACCGCAGCCATGACCTTCTATTTCATAATAGGCTGTTATTATTTCCACTTCCAAGCACAGTGAGCATTGTTCACTCTGACTTCCATTAACTTGTTGAATAATTCTGTTGAAAAGCTATGGTTTTGTTTTGTTTTGTTTTTGACTGAAATGCAATTAGCCTGCATGCTATTTGAAAATAAACTTCCAGTTTTCATTGAGATTATCCCAAATGGCAAAAGTGTAGGATCTCTCTTTCTCTCTTGAGACAGAATGAAAAAGAGACACTTTTTTTGGTAAAATTGTTTTAAAAATATAAATAAAAAGAAAAAATAACTGCTTCAATAAAATGCATAATGGAAACATTCCCGAAACCAATTTTCAAGTCTAGTTTTTACCATAGTTTTCCCAGATTGTATAGCGAGCAGCACAGCGGTCATGAAGAACTAGGTGATGATAGGGTCTATATAGTGATTGTAATTCCTACTGGTTGTTTAATAAAATTACAGTATTTAGTTTATGTATGCTGAGAAAGTTATATACTAAGTAAAACAAGTGTCTTGTAATATAAAAAAAAAAAAAACCCAGGAGATAGTGGGAATGGGATACATGGGGGCTCTTGGTACTATCTGCAACTTTTTTGGTTAAATTAAAATCTATAGCAAAATAAGAAGTTAAAAAGAAACTGCAATGCTTTTAGCTTCCATGTAGCAGAATTTTAAAGGAGTCAAAGATCTGATTTGAGCAGCCCTCCTGCCTCTGCTGCAAAGATATAAAGAGCAGCTTACTTCTCACCTTAATCTGAAATATTCAAGATCTCCTCTTCTAAATGGATTTTCAAGGCTCTCCAAGGAACTCTTCAGGCTTATTACAAAGTTAACTCAGTAATAGTGATCTGAAACTTCTCATCTGTAGACAGGCAACTGACAAGTTAAATTTGGGCTGCTGCATGTGTCATATCTTTTTTTTTTCTTTTTAAAAAATTTAAATTCAATTTGCCAACATATAGTGTAACACCCAGTGCTGTGAATAAACTCTCTCTGAAAACCTAGTGCCTAGGTGATAGGGAAGGCTGCTCCCTAGCTGGGAGAATCGAGAGTGGTGTCACCTTGCATATCTCTAATTACCTGTGCTCAAGGCTGAAGGTGGCTTAGTGTCTATTCACAAATTCACCTTGATGGCCACTTAAATATTTTCTGGGTGAAGCCCAGTCCGTAGACAGGGAGCATTATCTCTCCACTTTAGGAAGTGATGACTCTGCATAGCCAGGCCCAAATTACACTGACCTTTTTGATAGCCATGTCACATCTTGTAGTGATAGTCAATTAACTGCCCAGCTGACCCTTAGGATTTTTCAAGCACTGGAGATTAACAAGTTCTTTTTCCCTTGTCTCACTAAATGTCTGTATTTCTGATTTATGTCTCTATTCATTGATTGCTATTTCTTGGCCCATTTACTTCTGGATTTGCAGTTTTTCCCTTTTTACATTCACTTTTTTCTTTGATGCAATTCTTAATTCGTGTTAGGAAGAAAAAAATAACTCTACTTTTAAGGTTCTGAAGACACCAAATAGCCCCGACATTTGTGGTTTTATGAATGATTGGCAATCAAAGACATTCTTAAGATGTGATTAATAGAGTACCCCTATGATATGCATTTGAGATTAGGGACAGATTTGGTATAATAATTAGGAGGATGAAGTAATTGCCTTATTTTATTTTATTTTTTTATTTTTTATTTTTTATTTTTTTTAGTAGTTTCAAGAGGAGGCAGGATTTTTTACTTCATTCAGAAAGTCAGGGTAGATTTGCCAACAGAAAAACCTCTGAAAAGAGAAGGACCTATTTCTCCAGGGGAGCATCTTTCTGGATGGAAATTTTATGCCAAGGATACTGAAGTAGTAACAAACTTAAGTCATCAACCTCCATGTTCCTGTGACCTACCAGGAAAATACAGGGAGCCATTTCTTCAGAAAAAGTGGTGCTCACACTGTAAAGCCGACATGCTAATTTGCTTTCCTGTTTAATTTGTCTTCACTGTTACTATCATCACCACCATGAAAAAAAAGTAGGTGTTTGTTACCAATGGCTCAGGATCCTCTTCTGAGCAGCTTCCAAAGATAATTGCAGATACCTTGGTGGACACTCTTACAGTCAAAACTGCCCAAGGTATAAAATAAGATGGATACATCCAGGTAAAGTTCCTGGACAGTAAGAACTGTCTTATTCATCTGTTTTTCTGTGTACTCAGAGAAGTGCCCTGTTGTAAGTGCTTAAGAAATATTTGTTGCATTGAGTCAAATTATAGTGAGAAGAGGCATAAGCAGGCAAAGTGAGTATCATGCCAAATCCCTTAATTCCCTAAATCCACACACTGCCAACAACAAACTGTAAATTAGAACTGCCATAGATATGTTTGAACTTCTGTTTAAATTCTTCACTAAGCTAGTGCTTCTAAATTTAACACTCTAGTCACATTCCTGGCAGGAGGATAAGCACCAGTATGGAAAATTAGAGAAGTCTAGTCTAGTGCTCATCTTGGCATTACCTTTTGGCTGCAGAAGCCCCAGGGCAAGATGCATTATGCTTCTCAGCCTCTTTTCCCTTACTTGGCTGTTAAGGGGGGGGGGGGGGGGGGGAAAGAGGAGCAAAAGCCAACATTTTTTAAACACTTTAATCACTTAGAAGAAAATAGAAATTTTACAGATAGCCATTAACTCTTTGATGACTTTCTGTCATTAGCACCATGCTAATAAATGACCAAAGACCAGCTTTCAAAAGTAACAGAACAGCTATGTATCTTGAAGAGTTGCAGTCTGATCCTTGGAGAGAAGAGGATATATACCACTTGGCCATATTTTAGATAGCATGTCTGCACCAGGATCATCTGAAGACAACACCAGGAGCTCACTCTGGGTGGCTTGGATCAGATGCTAGCTGGTTACTAGGTTACTCCTCTTTTCCTAGACAGGAGGGTAGCACCCAGTGGAATTGAAGATGTCCTCCCAAGCAGGGTCCTGCAAATCACACATGAGTACCAAATCTTCCCAGCTCCCTAAGGTAGCAGGCAGTTGGTAATCTCAAACACACCTGTGAGTATCTGACATTCAAAACCCAGACTGCCTGGGGCCAAACAGCTTATGGATTCCATCATTAACGAAGGCATTTTCTTATATGTAGAAAAAGAGATACCCAGAGGTTCCTCTCCTGGAATAAAATCCACACTGGGTAATGCAGACTGTGACCTCACAAGCCATTTCATGGATAGATGGAGATTGACCGGAGGGCTCCCCATATTTCTGTCTTGTTGACCCTTGTGAATGCTTCCTTTCTCTATAATGCTTATCCTTTAATCTGTACCATGCAGTATTTTAAAAATCACTCAGCCCCTTACTCCACCAGTAGAACCTTTAGGGATTACCTGATGCAACAGTATCATAGGGAGAAAAGTATGGCCTTTGGGCCCCAAATCTCCCACTTACCAAAAAAACTCCATCGATTAATTGTCTAAATTCTCTGCATCTCGGTTTACTCTATTTTAAAATGAGATCAATAACCATCTCAAATTTGTTCTGGATATTAAATACAATGACGTGACAGGCTCTAGCATGAAACATAAACTCAAAATTGGAGTTCTTTTCCAATGCTTCCCATCATCTCCTACAACATTTATCTTTTATTTCTAAAATTATAGAAGAAATTGTGGAAAGGAGAGGACAAAGCATTGAGGAAGTTCCATGAGATCAAGGACTAACAGTGGAGAGGATGGAGAGGAGCGAGGCGAGGAAGCTAACCCGGAGCAAGGATGGCTTGAGAACAAGGGTGAGAGATTTCTGGGGAACATTTTCTCTTCTGACTTCAGGTGTACTTGGATATCACCATCTCCTTCGGGCCTAAGCAAAAGGCAGCTGCAGGCAATTTTCCTATTATTCTTTATTTGTCCTTAAATAAAGATAGATGCTGATGATTTCTTTACTTCTTTTAGTCCCTGTGAGTTTCCGGCTGGTCCTCAAAGGAAATGAATGCTAACAGTGCCAAAGGACGCAGTTGCAATTCACGGCAGCATCGTCTTTGCTTTTGAAAAGCATAACTACTACATCTTCTAAACCTCCCTGCAAACTATCTTAAGTAGTAACAGCTCCCAAAGATAAAGGCTATGCTGTCCAGAGGCTGCCATGGTTTGCTTTCATTTATGACCACATGATTTATACCAGGCAATGGCAGCAGTGGCATCATAATCACTCTGGAATTCGGCTTAGATAGACTCATAACTCTTTAAATGGGGACAGTAGCTTTCAGGCTGTCAGAACAAAGGAGGAATCATTTATAATATCAGCATCTTAACAGGATAAAGGAATGAATAGAATCCTATGTATACCAGAATGAGACAATTAATTCACCATTAATATGAACAGCAATGTTTTTGAGGCATGAAAAAAAGACATTTCCAATCTTTTTGTTCTTCTCTTTTTAGCTAGTCTGACCTCTAGACTCAAAATACTCATTTGTAAATGACATGTTCAGGATCAGAGGTATAGACAGATCAGACCAAATATGATGGGCTCAAAGGCAAGAAGCTCTATTATTATTAGGTATTTATTCTCAAAGCTGCATCGATTTTGCCATTTTAAAATTCTATTAGCTCTGCACCTGTATACCCTAGCCCATAAAAAATTACTTCCTGTTTAAGTTTTCCTCGCCAGGGGTTGGGGGGGGTGGTTTATGATGACTCTATGATGAGTCTCAAAAACATCTTTCAAAAGAGGAGGGATAAAACCATTGGTTATCAGAGTTGGAGAAAAATAAACTATCTTTCCTCCTGGGCCTAGTCTCAGATGAAGGAAGGTAACATGAAAAAACTTTATCTGGAATTTATAATGAATTCTATAGTTTATAAACTGCCTTCACATATTGCAACCAGGAGTTGTAGGTACAACAAGTGAATCTGCATATAAGGGAGCCTCTTCTCATTCACAGACTATGTCAAGGTACACGAAATGCCCATCTGATTCACTGCAGCAGTGCGGGAAAGGCCCTGTATTTGGAATCAGAAGTCATATATTTATAAGGTTTATCTTTGCCACTTACCAGCTGTAGCTTACCATGAGGACAATCATTCAAGGTCTTTGAAGCTATTTTCTCTTTTCTAAAATGGAATTATTTGAACTTGAGCTCACTAGGACCCCATTTGGTTCTAATGTTCTATAATTATGTACTTTCTCTTATTCACTCACTTCTCAAATTTTTATTTTTAAACCAGGAACTGAGGCAGTCAAACAGCAGAAGTAATTCAGGATGTGGGCTGAAGAGCAGAGATACTACAGGAGAGACTGCAAACCAAGAGAAGCACACAGAGGATTCAGAGTTGAAAACTGAACCCAGGCAGAGCTCCCAGATACTGGAGGCTTGCAGGAAGCAGATCTGGCTAGGAGAGGAGGCTCTGCTTACACTACTATTATTTAAAAGTGCTGGATGGCAGGGGACATCAGGAATGCCCTAGAGATGCCCTGTTACAAGAAGCCCAGGGAATCCACCCTGAGAATACTTAACACGAGCCACACCATCCAAAAGAAGGGCTTCTATAAAGGTCTGGAAGCATCTCTGAAAATTTTACTTGCTTCCTTTTTTACTTACTTTCCTTCCTACTTTGCCGTCTCGGAAGACTGCCTCACAGCTGGAAATCAGGATATTCCTGGGAGCTGAATGGGAAAGATCATTTATATATTCTTTTTTTTTCTTCAAATGTTGTACCACTCCATAATGGCAAGCCTGTTGAAGATCCACAGCAAACAGATAAAGTGAAGGATTTAGTAGAAACTTGGAAGAGCAAGGTAGGAAGAAAGAAATCTGTGTTTTCATTGACAATACTCATTTGAGTGGTGAAGAAAAGTTTCACAAAAATGATAATTACTTGCAAGAAAAGGCTTTTGTAAACTCAATGACTTGTGACAGTAATGGTTAGAAATTGTAATTAAGGTGTCATGTCTTAAGCATAAGCCTAGTTCTAGAAAGAGTGATTAATACAATTTGAGGTCTTGGTCTTTTAGAAAAAAAAATCCACATTCTTTCTGTTACTCAACATGAACTTCCCTGCAGTTTCTTATTCCAGTGAACATCAGAAAGAGCAAGTCTAGCATCTCAGTTCAAAGAAAAGTAGATTAAAAGAAAAAAACAGTCCTAATTCAGTAGCCATAGGATATCAATAAAAAAGAGGACAGAAAATGTCACTAGTGTGTTAGATGGATTTGCCTTTGATATAATAATGTCTTAAATGACATGATTGTATAGAAGGCAGAAATGGGTTTTTGTGATGTTACTTACTACTTCATTAAACAGGCAATTCTTAAAAGATATGACCTGTTTTGATGTCTGACCATTTACCTTTTACACAAAAATGTTAGAATTGGAAGAGAATTTTTTTTTTTTTTAACAGACTCTTTTTGCATTAGACGGGAGGATGCTGAGTACCTGGGAGAAGTGAATTGATGCCCCTGGAAATCTGACCAGGTGAGATTGGAGGAGAGGTTACCCAGGACCAGAACCTTTCACTCTGCTTCCAGATAGCCTTCATTTTGCTCTTTTAACCATTCCCCAGAGCCACTTCTAGTGCTTTCCCCTCCGTTTCTCATCCCTATTTTCTCTTTCTTCTTTCCCCAACCTATCCACCGTCTGGTTACAATGTTTATAATTTTGAAATTCCTAGTTCACAGAATTTTAATTCCAACAATTCACACTGTCTCATTAAAGATCGCACTTTCGTTTTTGAGTGAATAGATTCTATTTTCTATCTATTTCCAATGAGTCCGATGTATCAATCAATGGCATATATATATATTTTAAAATTCTTATGAGAAATTGGTATGATTAAGAAAAAGATGGTGTGGCATGTAAATATCACGGGGATCCAGAACATTCTAGTTAAAAAGTCAATGAAATGATGATCAAAAATAGATCTGGGAAGATTACAGCAGCAGCAGCTCCTGGAATAGTGTGGAATTAATCATCTGGGACATAAAGTAAAGCAAGAAGTATCCAGGAGAGAGTCTCTGCACTGGGTATTGCAGCCCCCATGTGGTACTAGGAATAATTCCTGGAAATAGTATTAACCCAAATATCACTAATACGTGAAGAGTCCTGGGTGTAGGGTCTGGATTCTGAACAACAGTTTGTGTGACTACTATACAATATTATATCGAAGATGAATGTCACCTACAATTTTTAGTTGTTTTAATTATAGTCTGCAGCTGTTATGCTAAGCCAAAAATAATGTAACTGTCACCATCAAAATGTATTTTTTTAAAAGCATGTCTATACAAATGGCACCGTGGTGAATGCTTTACAGATTGAGTAAATTTAAAGGCTCCCAATTTAAAGTGGATGACTAGGTTCTATCCTGCAGCTGGTGAAATTTGCTAAGATCTTAATTCTTTCAAGACAAGGAGATATGTACTCAAGGAGAACCAAGTTTTCTGTTGGAGCACTTGTGAACTTCACCATACTCTATATTAGGTGCACCTTCTCTTATAATTTACAGCATTTTCGCTATGAATTCTCTGGCTTCCCTTGAAGCCTCCCCTCCTCTGGGGACTTTGACACATGATAAATTTCTTCATTTTTTTTCCTTTCAAAATGATAGGGTTATTTGGAAATAAATGAGAGGTAAAGAAAAAGAAAGAGAGAAAAGTATAAATTACCATAGTAATAGTTTTTATTTTAATTGTCAGGTACTTAAATATAGCCTCAGATAATTGTCACAGCAAGATATAGAAATGTCCTTTGATGAGAAAAACACTATAAATAATTTTTATTGTATAGAGAAGACTTTCTCACATTCTTCTGGTGAAAACTACCCTATTAATTTGTACTTTCAAAGATTAAAATAATTAGAATTCATTTTTCAGTATTTAGGTTACCATATGCCATTTCTTCCCCCAAAGCATATGAATAGATCTATAGCTACAGTATCAAAATAATTACTAGACAGTGAAAAATACCACTAATTAAGGAGTTGTGGTTTTTTTTAAAAATGATTGCTCACAGTTGATTTTATTTTTTTCATGATGAAATTTTTGCATCCATCAGGTTTTGGTTGTATTGTGGACAATGCTAAAATATTAATACGTGGTTGGTGCTTATCAACATATCAAAACCACCAGATGTCAGAATATTATTGGGGAATAATATCTGAAGAAATAAATTCCATCTTTTGTTGTTTTGAAACATAACCAATTAGGAGCTGAAAACAATAGAGAAGTTTAAAAATATGAGACTGTTCTTTACCTTATGATAAACCAAACTATAAATGAAATGAGCAGTTTACCTTTTAAATATTTTAAAAATGATATTTTTTCTTTTTTTATCATATTTATACATGTCTTTTGAGAACAACCCATGAAATCCAGATAAGGAAACTGAGTAAAAGCATTTTTTCATTGCCAAGCATCCTAGCCCATTGTTTTAACAGAGCAGTCATTAGGTCTGTCATCCTGAGAAGCGTCTACCTCTACATCTTGCAGTGTTGGTGGTTAAAGAACTGACATGAGAGAGTGGAAAAGGACAGACCAATTTTGAGATAATAAAAATAAATGTCTCTCTACGACTCATCATGATGAAGAAAGACCCACATTTCTCTGCAGCCAGCATCAGAGGAGAGAGTTATTTTTAGTCACAGATACACTTCAGAGCCCATTAACCAGCTAAAACCAGAGGCTGCTTAGGAATAATCCTGAGCACAGTCTGCTGTAAAACTGTAAAATATGAATGAGGATGGGGTCATTGGAAAAATGATTTAAAAGAGTGGGCCTCTGAAGACACGAATACCGGGGTGGAGAGTAAGGACGGAAAGGAAATCAGTGGAGGATTTATTAGAAATCGGTGACCTTTAAAGGGCAGTTTCAGTCACCCCAGGAAGGTCAAGTGATCAAGTGTCCAGGATAAGAAGCTTTTAGATTTGTTGACCCAGTAATAGATTCTGTCTGCTATAATAAGGCTCCCCAAATGTCTGTTTCCAGAATCTGGTTCCTCTGTGTCAGGTACACCCAACCCCATTATCGGCAAAGCCTCCTGCTGAGAATCTGCACAAGGGGTTTTCAGGCAGCAGCTGGATATCTCATTTGTGTTGAAACTGCTCTTCTTGGCAAGAGATTCAAGCTTCCATGGTCACAGGGAACCTGGGAGCCTGTCTTTCTGCTCTGCTGAGAGCAAAAAAGAGAGCATCCCTGACCACCCATCTAATCAGCCAAGTTCAAACACAATCACACGAGCTTCAGTTCTGCAAATTTCACAGGCTATACAATTTAAAATCACACTGAGCCCTAATAAATAGAGAACGTCTAATCACCTAGTCACCCAATCTTCTAAATTGGGGACATTTAATCATTTCCTGTATCTAATTCTTGAAGTTGAATTTATGATAAATGGAAACAAAAACAAAAACTATAGTTCTTGGAGGGAGCCAGAGATTCTTATGAAGAACATAAGACTTCTGATTTCTTTTGTTCTTTTAAGTTCAGTTCTCCGTCTGTTGATGTTGTTGTTGTTTTTAGTCATAGAAAGTATTGTCATTCTAGGTAATAATAAAAACCTAAACAAATCGCTATTTATTGAGTGCCTAGAGCTCTATAAGTGCTAGGCATTTTACATTTTACATTGAATACATAGAATTCTTACATGAACCTTTTTTTCCTCTTTTGTATATTTTTATTGGAATTCGATTTGCCAACATATAGCATAACATCCAGTGCTCATCCTATCAAGTGCCCCCCTCAGTGCCCGTCACCCAGTCACCCCCACCCCCTGCCTACCTCCCTTTCCACCACCCCTTGTTCGTTTCCCAGAGTTAGGAGTCTCTCATGTTCTGTCTCCCTTTCTGATATTCCCCACTCATTTTCTCTCCTTTTCCCTTTATTTACTTTCACTATTTTTATATTTCCCAAATGAATGAGACCACATAATGTTTGTCCTTCTCCGATTGACTTACTTCACTCAGCATAATACCCTCCGGTTCCATTCACATTGAAGCAAATGGTGGGTATCATTGTTTCTAATGGCTGAGTAATATTCCATTGTATACATAGACCACAGCTTCTTTATCCATTCATCTTTCGATGGACACCAAGGCTCCTTCCACAGTTTGACTATTGTGGACATTGCTGCTCTAAACATTGGGGTGCAGATGTCCTGCTGTTTCACTGCATCTGTATCTTTGGGGTAAATCCCCAGCAGTGCAATTGCTGGGTCGTAGGGCAGGTCTATTTTTAACTCTTTGAGGAACCTCCACACAGTTTTCCAGAGTGGCTGCACCAGTTCACATTCCCACCAACAGTGCAAGAGGGTTTCCCTGTCTCCGCATCCTCTCCAACATTTGTGGTTTCCTGCCTTGTTAATTTTCCCCATTCTCACTGGTGTGAGGTGGTATCTCATTGTGGTTTTGATTTGTATTTCCCTGATGAAAAGTGAGGCGGAGCATTTTCTCATGTGCTTGTTGGCCATGTCTATGTCTTCCTCTGTGAGATTTCTGTTCATGTCTTTTGCCCATTTCATGATTGGATTGTTTGTTTGTTTCTGTTGAGTTTAAGAAGTTCTTTATAGATCTTGGATACAACTCTTTATCTGATATGTCATTTGCATATGGGAGAATATCTTCTCCCATTCTGTAGATTGTCTTTTAGTTTTGTTGACTGTTTCTTTTGCTGTGCAGAGCTTTTTATGTTGATTAAGTCCCAATAATTCATTTTTGCTTTTGTTTCTCTTGCCTTCATAGATGTATCTTGCAAGAAGTTGCTGTGGCCAAGTTCAAAAAGAGTGTTGCCTGTGTTCTCCTCTAGGATTTTGATGGAATCTTGTCTCACATTTAGATCTTTCATCCATTTTGAGTCTATCTTTGTGTATGGTGTAAGAAAATGGTCTAGTTTCATTTTTCTGCACGTGGCTGTCCAATTTTCCCAGCACCATTGATTGAAGATACTGTCCTTTTTCAGTGGATAGTCTTTCCTGCTTTGTCAATTATTAGTCAACTATAGATTTGAGGGTCCATTTCTGGGTTCTCTATTCTGTTCCATTGATCTATGTGTCTGTTTTCGTGCCAGTACCACAGTCTTGATGACCACCGCTTTGTAGTACAACTTGAAATCCGGCATTCTGATGCCCCCAGCTCTGGTTTTCTTTTTCAACATTCCCCTGGCTATTTGGGGTCTTTTCTGATTCCACACAAATCTTAAGATGATTTGTTCCAACTCTCTGAAGAAAGTCCATGGTATTTTGATAGGGATTGCATTAAATGTTAAAATTGCCCTGGGTAGCATTGACATTTCCCTAATATTAATTCTTCCAATCCATGAGCATGGGATATTTTTCCATCTCTTCGTGTCTTCCTCAATTTCTTTCAGAAGTGTTCTGTAGTTTTTAGGGTATAGAATCTTTATGTCTTTGATTAGGTTTATTCCTAGGTATCTTATGCTTTTGGGTGCAATTGTAAATAGGATTGACTCTTTAATTTATCTTTCTTCAGTCTCATTGTTAGTGTATAGAAATGCCACTGACTTCTGGGCATTGATTTTGTATCCTGCCACACTGCCGAATTACAGTATGGGTTCTAGCAATCTTTGGGTGGAGTCTGGGTTTTCTATGTACAGTCTCATGTCATCTGAAAAGGAGAGTTTGACTTCTTTTTTGCCAATTTGAACATGAACCTTTTATGGAAGGAATTAGTAATAATAGAAGAAATTGACAATCAAGATTGGAAAGAAGGACTTTGATGATACTTCTGTATCACTTGGACCTATATGTGCATCCAATTTATGATGCACCAACAGAATGCCAACCTTTACTTTGGGTTCCCTTTCTGGTTTTTGTACCACCATATCTCCTGTTTACACTTTTTAAGTTTGGATATGTTTAATTTCATTTTCAGAAGAAAACTAAAATAATGAAGTGTCATGTCACTTCTATCAGACTGACAAAAGTGAGGACAGTGGATAATGCCAGATGTGGGTAGAAATATGAGGCCATACGCATATTCAGGTGCTTCTGCTGATGGTGAATATTGGTGTAGCCATTCTACAGAACAGTGTGGAAGTACTTAGCTACAATACATTTCGTTTACTTCTGGAGACCTAGCAATTCTGCTACTGTATATATATTCCAAAGCAATGCTCAGTGGATCTACCAGAAGGCATGCAAAAAAGCTCAACACAGTGGGGTTCTTTGTTTGTTTTTGCTGTTATTGGCAGGAAATTGCAATCAATGCAGGCATCTACTGCATGAGAAGTCGGTAAGATTGTTGCTGCTCACTCTATAGTACATATGTCAGAAGAAGCAATAGACTAATTACATGCACAGTAACTTGGATAGAGCATAAAAATACATTCCAAGGGACAGCTGGATGGCTCAGTGGTTGAGTGTTTGCCTTTGGCTCAGGGCATGATCCTGGGGTCTGGGGATCGAGTCCTGCATTGGGCTCCCTGCAGGGAGCCTGCTTCTCCTCTGCCTATGTCTCTGCCTCTTTCTCTGTGTCTCTCATGAATAAATAATAAAGTCTTTAATATATATATATAGCAAGATGAATAAAGTAGAAATCACAACAAGATACATATAATAGTTCTTATATGTATATGAAGATAAGCATATAAACAATAATTTATCTTCTGTAAGATTATACTATATTCTCTGCAGGAAACACCTTAGAGAGAGGGGACAGGAAACAGAGAAAAGGAATGAGAAAAAAGAAAACAAATGAACAAAACAAGAACTGTTCTCTATGAAGACCAGTGATAATGTCCCAAGTACTGACAAATTAAGATTAACCTGACCCTTGGCACATAAAGTAAAATAGGAATTTTTTTTATTATGTGTTTTGAGTATTTCAATTATTTCTATAGGTTTGCTACAGATGGAAGTTTGGCACAAGCTTAGTTTAAGTGTTGGAAGTACTTATAATTCATTTAATAATTTCTTGGTTATGATGGCTAGTTTGGTTCCAATTTTCTTCTATTACAAATAGTGCTGCAATAAGTGGCCTTCAGTGCCCATGTGTAATATATGTAGTGCTGCTGAGAGAAGCAATGAGATGTAATGGGTAAGAATGCTGGATCATGTTGGAATCTGGCTCCACTGCTGCGTGCCTGGGAGCAACTTAGTTAACTGCTCAAGGCCTTGATATTAATAGATATTTCTTGATATTAATAGAACCTCCTAGAGTTACAGTGATAATAAAGTGAATTAATGTTTGTAAAGCACTTAGAACAATGCTGGCACATACTGAGCACTCAGTAGTGCTATTTATTTTATTGTTTCAACAGTACTAGTTATTATTAATCCTATTATTTTAGCATGTATTTGAATAGGATAAAATTACAGATATGGAATTTCTTGCTTATAGGGAACGCATTTTAAATGTTTATGCATTTTAAGATTCAGAATTGGTTGTATCAATTGAGTCTACCACCAGAGGTGCCGAGAATATCATTCTTCTGCACTCTTGCCAAAATCAGATGTCTTCATTCTTTTTCTTTTCCCTTTTTTTTTTTTAATTCACTGGGAATAAAGCATTACATTTTGCCTTACATTTCCTTGGTTACAAGTGAGTATGTGGGCCTTTTAAACTTTATGGAATATTCATTCAAAAACTGGCATATTAACAAAATTCATCCTAACCGGTTTGAGATAAAAGAAGCTTCAATCAGCTTTTGTATTTATTTGGCTTATGACCTATAATAGATTCAACCAGTGCTAAGCTTAACATGAAGCAGCCCTATACCCCACCTTACAGATTCTGCTATTATTTTCTTTCTGGCCAGATGGGCTATTGGGAGAGATAAATGAACATGATTATATCAGTGTTGTTGTCATTGCATCTCTTTTCCTAACATTCATAAACATCATCTTGATTAAAATAAAATCTCCAAAGCTGCTAGAAGTGAAAATAAATTAACTTAGAATTTTTAGACACTCGGTTACTTTATAAAATTGCTTTTGTTTTTTAAAATTTTCATGATATGTAAGATTTTAACAGTGTAATTGTAATTCAAATGCCTAAATTCTATCCTGTGACCTTAAAGAAATTTAAATGTTTACTATATCTTTGTTGGAATAAAATGCCAGTTCTTGAGAATTTATAAAATGTCAGCCAGGATAGCCAAAGGGGCTCTTTATTAAGAAGTTCGTTTTGAAAAAATCAAAGCATGTAATCCTAGGGTTGTTCATACAGGGAAAGAAACTAAAGTGACAAAAGAGAAGTCATTTCCTTTTAAAGTTATCTTTTGATGATTTCTTCTATTGAGTTTCTGCAAAAGTTTCCTAAGAAGAACATTTTTCATTCGGTGTGATACGTATTGGGACAATTCTCCCTTTCTATCTCAGATATATCCTTGATGGACAGAACTCCTGCTGATTCTGTAGCTACTTTATCAATATAGAAAGCCTGATATGAAGAGAGGAGAGGAGTTCAGACCATGTGTGATTTTATCAATCTATTGTTGTAAGAAAGAACAGAATGGTAGGGGAATTGTCAGTTTTTAGAATAATATTTTGTTATCCTGTATTCTTAGCTTTCTTCTTTGGAAATTTGGAAAAACTAGATTTCAGATTTTTATATTTCCAGTATTAAACAAGGTTATCAATTATAGCTCATATAATCTAGGTTATATTCTAGGAGGCTCATCTATTAACTTAAAACCTCACTACAAAATAGGGTAGAACATATTAATAGGACAGGGACTTCACCCTTAAAAACATATTGGGCATAAAAATCCTTCCAAATGAAGTTTTAGTCTAATGCCATCCTAATATGTGTAATGTTATGCTGTATGAAAAATGACCACTTTAACAAAGGAACTTATTTCTTGTACCACAGGTACAGTCTTTATACAACCTCCATAAGACTAGACATAAACCTGCTTCGGGGATAACCCTGGGAAGACTGATTCTCACCAATCCATCCTTTGCACAATTTCTCACTGACATTACCAGTGACATACAACTCTTTTGCAATAACTCTTGGTATTAATAGTCTTTATTCTTATCTTTTGTGCATTTCTTTATTGGACCTGCTATAAGAGAGCAGATGAGGTCATCAACGAGATAAATACTTTTTTTTCTTGATTATAGTCTATTGAAATTAAGACATTCTGATTATGAAGATCAAAGACATTGTCCAGTTAAAAACTCCACATTGACTCAAGTCAGGGATCATTCATTCATTCAGTGAGTTTTTAATGAATCCCAACTATGAGCAAGTTACAATACATGATAGAGGATTCACATGTAAACAGACTTCCCTTTCTTCAGTGTGTCCAGGCAGATAAGTTATATACTTAATTAGTTGTGATGCAATGTAGAAAGGTGCAAGTGCTATAGAGATAGTTAACAAGAACACATCATGGGAAGACAAAGAAGGAAGATTGTACTTCATTATTTTTTTAAAGATTTATTTATCTATTCATGGAGGGGGGAAAAAGAGAGAAAGAGAGAGAGAAGCAGACACACAGGCAGAGGGAGAAGTAGGCACCCTGTGGGGAGCCCCCGTGTGGGACTCCATCCTGGATCCCAGGATCACACCCTGAGTCAAAGGCAGATGTTCAACCACTGAGCCACCCAGGCGCCCCGGAAGATCGTACTTTCTAAGTGAGAGCATCGTGGAACCCTTATAGAGATGTCATGTAGTCTGAACTATGACAGGTAGGCAGTATTTCAACTTTTGGCTATGAGGTGAATTAATATTTAAATGAAAAAAGTATAGCGAGACGAAAGGCTGGAGAGGGACCATGTGGAAAGCATGTAGGGAACATCTAGGAGTCTGGCCCTTTGGTGAGTAAAGTATGTGAAGGGAACTGATGGAAAGCAGGGAGGCCATGTCAGCTGAGACCAGAAGGTAAGGGCCTGGTACACCCATTGCCAAAGAGCTAGGGCTTTTCTTGGTCACTGCAGGTTTTATATACAGATTAAGTGATCAGAATTGTGTTTTACAGGGTGAATCTGGCTGCAGGGTTCAGGCTGGACTGCAATGAGGAGATCTTGCAAATAGTAGAAAGAGAATCTTCTTACAAAGGTCAGGGGATTTGGCAACAGGTAATGAGGTAATGAGCCTGAAATGGAGGAAAGAGGTGGGTGGGGTGATGTGGAGAGCTTGGTGACAGGATGGAGGCTACAGGAAAGAAAAAAAAAAAGATAAGGTGATGCTATTAAGTGCAGAAGCAAAGGACACAGGACAGGGACAAAAGTTTTTGGAGCAGAAGCTGGATATTTAATTTTAATTCATACTGAATTTCAGGCTTTGGGAAGCAGGCAAGTTTATTAAGAGGTGTTAAATCCAAGGAAAAATAGGCATCAAGAGGGCAGGGTTAATGTATGATGTTTCAGAGAGACAGGAGATACAAGGAAAGGTCGTTGGGTTTAGTGACTAAGAAGTCACTGGTGAATCTCTCTTTTTGAAATACATAAATGTGAGAGGAAGATCATATTTCCAAATATTAATTTTATATACAGGTAGAGAGATAAAAGGACTGTTCTCTGTATTATTTTTTCTACACTAGTTGTGGAACAAAGAAAACAACAAGGAAATGTCAACAATCTTTGGTGGCATTTAGGTAGTGAGAACAGAGGCCATGTGCAAAGATATCACAAAAGCCAATTGCAAAAGCTCTACTTAATTCTTTCAGAAGAACTTTTTGAGCTCTATTTTTGCATTCACAATGAATTGTCCTGCCAGGAGTTTTCTTCCATTGCAGGTCCCGATCTGAGATTTTATCACCTGTGGATCTATTGATCACAGCTAGTACCCACAGCTTCAATGTCCGAGCCCTCAATGCGCTCAAATAAAGAAAACGATCTTTTCTGCTACAGCTTCATTTCCTGGCCATCATTCTGCAGAGGTCAGTGTAAGGGCTCCCTCACCAGAAATTATAATTAAAACAACTAACTTTAATTGAGCATTTACTATGCAATATGTGGTTTAGTAGTTGATTTATGTCTACTATGTGAATTCCCACAATTACTGTATGTAATTTATTTCTATTTACTTTCTATTATTTTCTCAATTTACTTAGGAGGAAGTTGATATTTAAGGAATGTGGGTGACTTGTCCAAGGCAACTCAGCCAGTAAGTAGTGAGGAAAACATCACTCTCATCACCATATTTTGTCAGTTTCTTTGTCATGGGGTTGGGCCATCTCTCCCCAAGAAAGTACAAGATGATGGTTCAAAGGTACATGAACTACATCAGTTCCCTCCTAAATTACTAATACAATTTCTTCTCTGTGATTGTTAGCCAATCACATAGAATTAGGAAGTCAGGAGACCAGAATTCTAGTTTTAGGTCTTCTGGCATGTGCACAAAAAAAATCATTTAACCCTTTGGGTCTTTGAATACTTTTATGCAAATGGGTTAATTCTTGGCTAGCTGTATCGCAATGCTGTTTGTAACTATTGATTAAGGTAACTCCATGAAAGTTCTCTGCAAACCTTATAGTGATGTGAAGATTACTCAGATTCTGATGCAAACTACTTTACTCTTCTCCCCTCCACTCCAGATGGAAGAACATTCCAAGTCTGTTTCTAGGGGTATTATTCACTATCTAAGTTAGAGATATTCATAAGAGTCAAGGCTCTGACTCTTGTTCCCACTAATAGGATTATGCTTGGAAAATGTTCCTAAACCTTGGATTAAAAGAGAGATTATGGTATTAATGGTTTTATTTTTCAGAATACTATATTTCTGGTTGAGCTAAAAGGTTGAAAGGCTAAAATTCATACCAGGGAATTATAATGTTTCCAGTGAATTTTCTGAGAAAAAAACAAAACCACTATTTAGGTTTTCATTTCTTCAACATCATTGAGAACCTACTGTGGGTCACGTACTCTAGTTCAGTGCTCAAGGAGGGAAGAAAATAATATTCAACATTGGCCTAAGAGGGGAATGACCTCTGAGTGGATGGAGCAGCATCCACAACAGCTTGAATGTAAAACAGCATGTGAGATCAGCAGATTTTCCAAAAATGACACTTGAGCACTAAAGAGGAGGGCCAGATATTAATTGCCCTGTATTCTATGTTAAAATGTTTGCACTTTATCCCAAGGGCTATGAGGAGTCACTGACAAATTTTAAACATAAAACAATTCTTATATTTTAAAAATAAATCTCAGGTTCAAATAGAGAGTAGATTGGTTGGATGGGTCAAATTTTTTCCCTCTTTCTCCAGTGGCAGCTTTTTTTTTTTTTTTTTAATCAACTTTACAGTGATGTAATTTACATAAAATAAAATGTACCCATTTCAAATGTACGGTTAAATGCATTTAGAATAATGTACATATTTGTGTAACTCCTGCCACAATGAAGATAGAGACTATTTATTACTCAAAACTTCTATCTTGCCCTCCTATAGTCAATCTTTTTTGCTAACCAAGCCCCCACACTCACCTTTAGCCCTAGGAACCACTGATGTGTCTTTTGTCATAATGATTAGCTCTAGCTTTTCTAGAATGTCATAAGAAGGACATTTTAGTGTTCATATTCCTTTCAGTCAGGTTTCTCCTCAGCATAAGATTTTTGAGACTCATTCATATTGTCATACATATATATAGATCACTATTACATTCCTTTTTATGATGTAAAATATTCCATTTTACAGATATGTCACAATTTGTTTTCCCAGGCCTATGTCTATGGAAATTTGAGCTATTTTCAGTTTTCAGCTATTATAAAATAATGGTTCTATGAATATTCATGTACAAGTATTTGTGTTGGTACAGATTTCTTTTTTCTTACATAAAACCTAAGAATGGATAGCTGGGTCATATGGTAGGCAAATACATATTTAACTATATGAATAACTGCAAACGATTTGCAAGGTGGGTGTTATATTTTACCTTCTCATCAGCAATACGAGAGTTCCAATTGTTCACAATCTTTACCAACACTGGGTATTGTCAATCTTTCTAATTTTAGACATTCTAGTGGGTATAGAGTGGTATCTCACTATGGTTTTACTTTGCATTTACCTAGTGACTAATGAGAAACTTTATGTGTAGTGCCTTGTCATTTATATATGTTCTCTGTTAAAATCTTGTCTGTTAAAAACTGTTTGCCTCCTTACTGATTGGATCATTTGTCTTATTACTGGGTTGTAAGAGTCCCTTTACATATCTCAAAACATTAGTGAAATGTAAATATACTTGATCCTTGAACAATGTACGAGTTAGGGTGCTAACCCCCAAGCAGTCAAATTCCATGTATAACTTTGACTCCCCCAAAATGTAACTACTAATAACCTACTGTTGACTGAAAGCATTATGGCTAACTATTAATTAAGAGATATTTTGTATGTCATATATATTATATAGTGTATTATTACAGTAAGGTAAGCTAGAGAAAAGAAAATGTTATTAAGAAAACCCTAAGGAAAGTAAATTTATAGTTCTGTACTGTATTTATTAGGAAAAAATCTACATGTAAGTCGACCACACAGTTCAAAATCATATTCAAGATTCAACTTTATATAGCAAATATTTTCTCTCAGTCTGTGGCTTGCCTTTTGATTTCTTTGATGTCTTTCAAAGAATAGTAAGTTTTAAATTTTGACAAAACTGAAGAGCAAAGGTCTAAACACTCTAGTTAAAAGGCAGAGATTGATACGTAGGTAAAATAGCAAGACTGTATATGCTATCTAGAAAGATACATTTTAAATATAAAGACATAGATAAAGATAACTTTAAATATAAAGAGATAAGTGGGTAGGTGAAAACAAATAAATGGAAAAAGATATACCATGCAAACAGGAGGCATACAAAGACTGTGGGGTGGCTATTTTAATATGTGGTTTTCATGACAAATGGTATTATTATAGAAAAAGAGGGATGTTTCATAATGGAAAAAGAAACAACGTTATCAGTAAGACATAACAATTTTAAGTGTATATGTGTCTACTTACAGAATTTTAAGATAAATGAATCAAAAATTTATAGAACTAAAGGAAAAACCTTGTAACTCCAAAGTTATAGTAAGATATTGTAATAATTGTCCATTGGCAATTGATAGAACACCTACATATAAATTAGTACATTGCTTAAATGTAATTATTTCAGAACACTAGACCCAGACACTAAGAATACACATTCTCTTCAGGTTCATATGATTTATCAAGTTAGATCATAACACATTTCAATAAATTTAAAATTATCAAAATCATATGAAATGTATTCTTTGATCATAACAATCAAATTATGAATTAATATAAGTAAGATAGCTAGGAAAAACCACCCATTTATCTGGAAATTAAACAATATACTCTTAAATAGTTCATGGGTCAATTAGCACTTAATCTTTTGTCTCACTATTTTTAAATTTTTAACAAAGGACAAGTGATGAGACCTCTTCAATTATTTCACAGTTATTTAGTGAAGATGAAATGAGGGAATGAAGATTAGATTGTTTTGACTCTTTTGAGGTCATACATAAATACAATATTCTCTTAAAGACCGAAGCCTTTTCTGAATAATAGCAAAACTACCTCTACTGTTATTTTTTATTATTTATTTTTTTTGTAGCCAGAGAGGACAATCATGTGGCAAAGGGGAAAAATCATCACCACTTTTGCTACCGACTCTTCTGGTTTCATGACACAGAACAATTTATCCCATCATTTATGGCTCTTTTCCAAATTCTGCCATTGCCACCACTCACATTCTCCCTTGATTTTTCTTCTATCATGTTTGTGATAAGAGAAGACAATATTCTCCTTGAGATAATTGTAAAAGGTTGTGTCCTTAAGTGAAGGCTGGTAAACTAAGGCAATTGGTTGGTGGTCTTGGTGTACTTCTGCTGGTGTAATTCTCTCTCCTTTATCTTTATTAATTTCTCTGCCTTCCCTTCCTTTCTCATATGTTCCCTTCCTCTCCCTTTCTTTCTCATTACTTGTCTCCTCTATCTCCATTCTGACTCACTTGTCAAAACTAGCCCTATGATGGATTCAGAACTAATGATGTTACTCCTAGTTTTTGGGAAAAATCCAAATTTTCTTTAAATTTCTTTCTTGGGACACCTGGGTGGCTCAGTGGTTGAGCGTCTGCTTTTGACTCAGGGTGTAATCCCGGAGTCCTGGATTGAGTCCCGCATTGGGCTCCTTTTCGGGGAGCCTGCTTCTCCCTCTGCCTGTGTCTCTGCCTCTCTGTGTGTCTTTCATGAATAAATAAATAAAATCTTAAAAAATTTTTCTTAAATAGTAAAATTCTTTCTTCTTCTATCTCCTAAATCTGAGTATTATACAAAAAACATCTTTGGCATCATGCTTCCCTTTTGTCCGGTTTCCTAACCAGACTCTTGTCAGTTCCTAAAGAATAGTTCTTCACCCTTCTCAGGCTACTTTCGATGAAAAAGCCACTGATAAAACCACATTTCTGGTCTATCTATTATGTCAGCAACTCCAAATACAATTTACTTTTGGTCAGAAGAGCACAAGAGAATAGTGAAACCTCTTTTGTTTTTAAGTGAATTTATTGTGGAGGCTTCAGTTACCTGAAGTTATTCTAAGTGTAGACATGACACCAACATTAGTTCCAGCTGAAATCAGAGGGGGTGGGGGGTGGGGAGGATAAAAATAATCAAATAATTGGTGAATAAGAACTGATACTGTGTTTCTGGAGGAATTCTTTGACTACAAAATGGAGTTAACAATCCCCGACTAGTATGAAATGTCCCCTTTTTCACCTCAAGATTGCTGTCCTATATCAAGGTCAATCATTGCACATGAACTATAGAGTTATCTATAGCTGAAATCTATTTTATTTAGCTTATACTTTGCAAGACATTGTACTCAGAGCTTGACCTGTCTGAATATAATCCTTGTGGCTATGCTCAGAATCAAGTACTATTATCACCTTCATTGCATGAATAATAAGTCAGTGCTAAGCCTATGAAATATAAGATAAACAAAAATTTGATTGTAGCTTGGTAGGTGTCTAATGTTGGCAAAGTTAGTTAGCTTGTCTCAATATCAATGCTTCCACCAGGAAGATTGCTATTTGATTGGCAAAAGAGGCCATTTGACAGACAAAGTGAGTGAAGGTCTCAAAAGGTTATCTGGGTAAAACCTAGTCATCAGAAACATTAGCTGGGCTGTGAGTAGTATGGAGGACAGAGGAAAGCTGTTCTCATCTTATATATACACTTTGAGAGATGCAGGAGAGAATGTAGTGATCATATGGACTTGGCTCTTCCAAGGAAACTGAGTGAGTTTGTGTCACAAGTTTGTAAAGCCAAGAAGAAAAATGTAGCAATGGGTAATACAATACATGCTTCCATAAAGATAGGGTCATCTTCAAATAACAGATATCAATGTATTATAAATGGAGAAAAGCACCAGCTCTGCTAGAATTCCCAGGAAAAACATCAAATTGTGGGCTTTCATTCTTTCAGGTTGGTTTATATTTGTTTGTGAACCTTGCTCCTGCTTATCTAGTTTTATTAAGCAAATGCACAAATGGCAAGAGGCCTGAGATTAGCAGAAGATGGGGATTTACACATTTTAAATACATTGTGTGTGTGTGTGTATATATATATATAATATATATATACATATACAATTGTATATACAATATATATACATATACAAAATTCTGCTATGTACTGGATTTATTATGATCTTAGATAATAGCTGACTTCATTGTGTCTCCAGTAGAGAAGACAAACATTGATTAGATAATAATAATAAATAATAAAGGTATCAAGAAGTAACCAAGCATGTTTGGGGACATCTAGACACCATATTAAGCCTGACTTGATCACTAAATATTCTGTGGCTTTGAGCAGGATACCTAAAACTGTTTCTTCCTTCTTGAAATATAAAGAAATAATATCATCATTCCAATCTGTTTAAAGGGACAAAATATGGCTGGATTAAAAAGTATCCAAATTATTTGTGCATTTGCAGACTGTATAATAATGGGAGCATATAATTAGTATCCTGGTAGACAGCAATGCCAAACTTTAAAAAATTTAATGAGAAAATTTTACCTTTGTTCTCAGCAAAGGGTTTGGTGTAGATAGGCAATAATGTTATTTCCCTTCCACTGCCCATTCTCTTTTTTGAGGAGTAAAATATGTATTTAGACAGAAAATATCCATGTCAGAAAATGTGGAGAGTAGTCAAAAGTAAATTAGCAGCCTTTTCATGAATATTTTAAATAGCCACTATGAAAGTACACTCTTATTTGTGCTAATTTCTGTTATTTTAAAAGTCATCTGTGGTTTTGGCTCATGGAGGATGAATCTTAAAGAATTTATTTTCCTGCACAGCATAATCAGGTTGCAAAGAAGTAACCAATGAGTGACTATAAAGCGTTTTTGCTACTACAGCGCTAATAAAAGAAAAATCTGATTTTCAATTCACAACAGCTTGGTCTGATTTTTAAAGGAAGATTTCCCAATGTCAGAAAATAAGCAAGATATGCCTCTCTCCATATCTCTAGGTAGATACATGCAGATACAAGGGTGTGGTGGGGCGGGGAAGACGGTCATGGGGGCAGCGTGGGGGGGATCGGGAGGGTGGAGAGAAAGAGAAAGAGAGAAGAGAAGATTTTTCTTCTTGTCCTTTCTATCATAATGGCCAATGGTGATATAAGGCCAAGTTTCCAATGACTAAACAGTAAGAGAAGGAAATTATTGATGCTTGAAAGAATCTTGTTGTGTTGTTTCTCTTGGGCCCTAATATATCTCTACCGCATAAGAATGAAATATTAGATCTGAGTGTAGTATTTCCATTTGGGAGTGGAGCACCAGCTGTCTTCTTAAATTTCCATGCCACTTAATCTAGCTCTAAGCTTGGTTAGCTTTCAATTCACAAAGAAGGCAACAACAGTTACAGAGGGTCACATTTTCAGCAAGGTCTCTGAGGTAATGAAGTGTACCAAGTATGCTAATAAAGAGAGCAGCTAAATTAATTCCTTGAGGCAAGTAGAAATCCAGGGCTCTAAGAGCTGCTTTTTGGTGCAATGTGAGAAGTGATCTGTGAATAGAAGGAGTTAACATTTAAAGGCAGGAATTTAAGAGTTTCTCAGCATTGTTGAGGGATTACCACTCAATTAGCTTTACTGAT
Source organism: Canis lupus familiaris (assembly GCF_011100685.1). NCBI lineage: Eukaryota > Metazoa > Chordata > Mammalia > Carnivora > Canidae > Canis > Canis lupus. The sequence goes on from NW_023330939.1 coordinate 55,178, forward strand.
GACAATGTTGAGTTTATTATCTTGTATGTTCATTTCTCTCCACAGAAATATCAAAAGATGGATTCTTAGGGTCAACATCCCCTAGGTGATCATCCAGAGAGCCACTCGTATTAAAATCATCTGCTGCAACAGCCCCCCTCAATGCATAAAATAAACTAGCAAAAGATATGATGCTGATATGTCCATTCTAATCACTACTAAGATTTTTCATAGGCCTGGTACATTTGTCAAAATTTCCAAGTTTTATGTCTACCCTAGGTCGG